>NC_064442.1:12931287-13234318 GCF_023343835.1 Lagopus muta | reverse complement strand
ACCAGGAAAAAGGATGTGGAGAGGGGCAGCAATTGCAGTTCTGTGGTCTTCAGACAAAGCAATGGATGCGATACTACCTGAATAGCACTGACACCTCTGCGTGCCCATTTACAAAGAACTGCCCTCCCCCTCCCCACAGGGGCCAGTGTAGAACAGCTCGCCCTGCACATATGGAGGCACTGTGTTAAAATGCTCTCTTGTTCCTCTGTTCTGTCCTGAAAAAAAACAAAACCCAGAATAACACTGAATTCAGAGCACCAATTTCTCTCTCTGCATGATCACAGCGAGAGCTCTGGAGAGCTACACTTACAACCACCGTACGTTTGCATCCATACACCTCCATTTACTGCACGCTAAGTCTATCAACACAGGAAGCAATTTTTCTCTTAACATCTTTATACCACAATGACTGATATTCACAGTGCGGTACAACTGGAGCCGGCTCCACCAGGAAGCAGGAAAAGCCTCTGTGGCTCTGCAGTGCCATCAGCATTCCCAGTCAATTCAACAGACTTCCCTGAGCACAATACACTACAGCTGCATAAAATGCATCTTTCTTCCTCACCCCCATTAAACACATTCCTTCTCTGTCTTCACTGTATCTTCTATATCCACTGACAGCACACACATATTAGGGAACTATGTGTTGCTCTGCCAGAAAACTCGGAGCCTTCTGAAGCAAGTGGGAGACTTCAGTAATTTTCAAGTTGGGCCATTTGGAAGAAGGGATTTGGCTGATGTGACAATAGTGACATAATACCATGGGACTGAAGTCCAACTAGGATCTGCTACTACAAGGTGACGGGGTCCCACTTCCTTCTTCCAAACAGCACAACATACAGCGCTGGGATGCTGGTTTTAATATGTATTGCCTAATTTTTCTCAGAGGACCAGAATTGACACACTGGAATTCAAGGTTAACATGAGCTACGGATTATTACATCTGGCTTCAGTCCCCATTCAGCCATTTTAGCAGTGAAGAGCACAGCCAGAGCTGCGATGCTGGGGCAGTCTTAGCACCAGTGCATGGTTACCTCCAGCAAGCTGTAGGCTATGCACGCACATAGGACTGAGAATCTGTCCCAGAGAACATATCATCCAGGAACAGAGGCACAAAGACCACTCACCTCCTGGTACAATGGGGCTAAATTACTACAGTTGGTAGCTAGCGTCCCAAATCCCCTCAGTTTACTAGACACCAGCATGTCACTGACTCGTAAGAATGGTTAATTCTTAAACAGTTCACATAGCTGAGTTTAAATCCACAACCCACAGTAGAAACCAACCTCCCACACAGGTGCTGCACAGCCCAGTTGCACTGTGAAGACCACAATTATTTTTTTCTGTTATCAGCAAAGTTAAACCATGCAAAGCACTACTGAAAAGCACTGCACTCATGAGCTGCTTCTCTGTTGTGAGCATTTGCAGTTAGTTGACAGTTTTATAGAATAATTCCACCAGACAGTGAGAGGCTGCCCCACACTGTGCACAATGTGCGTTATTTCTGGCTGTGCCTGCAGTGCCAGCAAGCATTCCAGGGAACATTACTGCCCCCAATTCCAGGTGACATGTATAAACACGTGATGGAGGTCCCTCGCCCCCAGACGTAATGCCCAGAAGTTTCCAGTGCACAGGAAGGCTGGGACATCTGCTGCAACAATCTGGCTTAAAGGTTGATGAATTCTGTGTTACTGATGTCTTCCTCAGAGCATTACTGTAACAATTCATTGTACTGTCATTTAATCCCAGTATCTATCACCTAATCCTGCAATTCCCTACTAGTTTTGAGATGTTTTGATTTGCCTGGTGTCTCTCGATGAGACCTGCTAAACAAACCTGGATTGTGCAACCACAACAGCAATCCATGGTAAGAAAAGCTCAAGCTGCAGAGACTGCCAAGGAGGCCGTGCACTCAACACACCAAAGGAACCCAAAAGGGTGCTTGTGAAATGTTTGTGCTGCTGGCAGGCAGCGCATTGCCAGGACAGATCACACATCATGCATTTGCACATCAAATGAAGCTGCACTGGTCTGAGAGCATGGGAAAGGCCTGTCTTGAACGGCATGTGTCCTACTTCCTAAACATGTATATTTTACATTTTACACTTCGTTATTGGCCAGATTGAAAGTACCACAAGTTCCCCGAAGGTTGTCTCTTGCCTTTGAAGTGGAACTGTTTGGATAATGTTTCCTTTGGCAATTAATCTATGTAAGAAAGCAAGAACTTAGCTGCTCTGGCCTCTCAACAATCCACGGCTTGCTTTTGTCAAAGTACTCAGGAACATACACACAAACACACACAATTTTATTATTTCTAATGACCTTGCTTGGCCACACTCTTTCCCCCTTATGATGAGGTTGATGTGACTTGTGCAATTATAATTCATTTCATTTTGGGTTTTTCCCCATTCTTTTTATATGTGGCTGAACTCCTATTTCCTATAGCACCTTCATTAGCAAGGCATTCATGTGTAGCTCACTGTCCCTGCGAACAAAAATCTGATTTGTTTGCATTGCCTTCCCTGGCAAAAGGGCTCCAACTCATGGTATGCTGATTTTCTCAGAGTCTCCTGGGATCAAAAGATGGAACATAGAGCAGGATCTTCTCTGAAGTTTCTGCTGTTTCCCACTTTCATAGAATCATTAGAGTCAGAAGAGACGAATAAGATCATCTAGTCCAACTGTCAGCTCATCTAAACCGTGTCACCGTGCCACATCAACCCTTTTCTTGAAAACCTCCAGGCATGGTGACTCTATCACTTCCCAGGGTGGCCTTTCCCAGTGCATTACCACTCTTTCTGAGAATAAACTCTTTGTAATATCCAACCTGAACCTCCCCTGGTACAACAAACAGCAGATTAGGGACAATGGCTAAAGCATACCCCTTGCATCTGATGGTCAGAACTCACTGCTGTTCATTCCCTGCATAAGGGTGGCTCTCATATGGGGCTGGATAGTGGGCTACCCTATGCACAGGCTGTACTGCTGTGGGACTAGTCAGACAGTTTTTATGCAAATCAAGTTTTCCAAAAAGTGCACAAATTCACCAAACTGCTCCAGCCTCATTATTCCAGTGTCATGTGCATACTGTCTTTTAAAGAAAACCTGACTGCTAAACTGGGGAGAAAATTATATAGTCTCTAAAGAAATGTACGCCCCCAGAACTAAGGACCTCCGGTTCCTGAGCAGTGCCCTAGGATGCTACTTTGCAGCAGGACTGCCTATCTCAGGGACTGCCACATCCTGCGCAGGGCAGGAGGCAGGTCTAGCAAGGTTGCTGAGAGCACCATACTCCTTCTGTCCAGCATGAAACTCAGCTGGAGCAACAGACTCATTTCTGACAATTGCTCCCACTTCTCTCCACAGTGCCACAGGAAACCATTCCTAGAGAGGTCTTGGGAACTGATAAATAAGCCAGGTCTGAGACCACATCAACGTATATGGAACCACCTATTCACATAAATAAAACTGCAGCAAAACCCACAGAGGTCCCTGCTCTATCTTTGCTGCAGTCCTGGCTCTCTAGAAGCCTTTCCTCTGCACCGTTTGCCAGACACTTATGGGGAAAAAATGCCAAGGAAATGCCATGGGTAAACTGGATTTTTACAAGAGCTTTTTTAGGGAACGTTCACAACTGCCATTTGCGAACCTCTCTGGTGCTGCCATTTCAGATCACTCTTCTCAGAAAATGACAGCAGACTGCAAGCTGCCCAAAGCCTTTCAGACAACCCAGAAATACACTCCCATCTCCCACATCTGGAGCAAATTTATCGTTAAGGCTCTGGACCAATTGTTTTAAGTTAATTTCATACTCTAGTAGACATAAAGACATGGGAACAAAACCACCACAAATCCTGCTTCTCAACCTGCTTTCTTCCTTGAAAGTGATCTGTACTCACACTACAGAATGGCTGGTGCACTCAGCTGAAATACAGGGTTGCTGGATCATTTCTAGTTTAAAAACACAAAGAACATCCTGAGTTTTTTCTCAGGGTTTTGGCATAGAGAGTCTTCTAACTGTGTTCTTAGGTAGAACAGCAACAAATGGCTCCATGATTTGTTTTTACAATGTCCACTCTGGGAAGACTAATTACCAGCCAGCCTTCTAGCAAGCAGTTTCAAACATTTGGGGCCCTTGTTCTTTCCCATGCAAAATTCATACTGTGGACAGCAGAAGCTGCTTGGGAGGTGGCACTCTGCTGAAAGTTAGTAACAGTTTTAGGATTACTGGCCGAGAGATTTCACAGTGCTTCTAGAACTTTGACAAATAAGCAGGAGCTCATACACAGAGCTTTGCTCTGTTTTCTGGGGTTGTTTTTTTTTTCCCTTTCCTTTTTGGGGGGCAGCAATTTAAGTCACCATAACAAAGTCACTGCTCTCGGCATTTTGTACACAAAGCTCAGAAGACCAAAGGCAGATTTCATGCATTAGTTGTGAAAGTGTGTTTGGCATTAAGAACTGCAGTGCAGAACAGTGCAGGATGCTGAACCACCACCAGATTCTGCCTGACAAAGGAAAAGAAATTGAATGGCTTCTTCCAATTTGTCGTCTATTTATACAAAGTTTCTGGACAATTAACTTTTCTTCCTTGTTATTCTCACTAACGAACTTCTTTTTCCTCATTTTCACTCATCTTGGAGCACACGATTCCCCTCCAGAGATTCCAATTCAGCAAAGCATGGATGTTTCACTTCTGTTGCATACAGTCCTTGCTGGCATTTTCCAGCTTTGCCACTGCATGCTGGGCAGCAGCTTCTCATCACATTGTGTTCCTCAGTTAATTTAGACTGCCCAAGGCAGCGAACATAACTGACTTTCAGGACTCAGTTACAGTAGGCAGTGTTCAGCAATTTGGAATTAGTCTCACCTGCAAAGAAACATGCTAACAAACTGGAAATGACCAGTCCAACACATCTTTCATAGTAAGTGATTTTGTAATCCATTTTTATCAGAAAAGCAAGCAGTAGCTTGGTAGGTACTATACAGCTGGAACTCATTGCTCAAATATGTTTCTGTGATCTTTAAATTAAATAATAACAATCACAAAAACTTGCTAGGTTTCCATCCATTATCAAGTCTTTCCCTGCTATGAAGATAAGAAGTTCTAGAAGACATGCTTGCACACTTCAGCCTGAGTCACAAACTACCTCCCATTACAGTCACAGGGAAGTTAGTATCTCAACAACTGCAGATCCTGCTGAGCAGAGAGAATAATTGATAAACCAGGATGAAATGAGGGAAGTAGAAGGGAAATGGAAATGCGTGGCTTGAACAGACTTTCACCTCTTTCCCCTGCATTCCCCAGCACACCTCGTGCAGCCTCACACCTTGCTCCAATCGTGCACTTCATCGTGCCTCCCACACTGCCCTTCTACAGTCTTGTCCTCTAAGTCCTATTAATTTTACAAACCTGGATGGAAAGACTCCTCTGTGTATATGAAATCAAGCTACATAAACATCATGTGTTATTCAGAATTTCCAGAGTCCAGGTAGAATCCAAATCCATAGATCTGGCTCAGTTGTTCATTTAGGTCAAGGATGCTCAAGACATTCAGCCCTGGAAAGAAACTTGTCCTCTCTTTGTAGAAATGTAGATGTGGACACCGCTTATGAAATATATTTACAAATATATCCACTATGTTTTGGGTGTTAAGAACCCAATGCTACAGAACTGAGAGATTCAGAGTTGCAAGGTAAGCACTCATTTTTGAAGTTCTATTAAAATAGTTATTTCAGCTGCAATAGCCTGCAGGGATAACAATACTTGTTTTCTTTTGCATCATCTTTGTCAGTGCTCCATACACATCATGGCACACACAAAAAAAAGAAAAAATATATTAATTTATCACATGATTATTTGCAAACAGTCAATCAAAACCAGGGCCCCACCATCCTCAACAAACACTGCAGACTTGGTCTGGGCCTTGAAGATTTTCCACATAAAATGAAAAGCCAGAAAAAATAATTACTATTGCCATTTCACAGACAAGGAGTTGAATGAGAAAAACAAATGCAGTAACTCATCCCAAGGAAAATCAGCTGCAAAGTCTGCAACCAAACAGAGACCTCCTGACTCCCTGCTCAGCTGCCCTGCTTGGTACTGGATTCCTCCTGAGCTATGTTGCTTGCATAAAAACACTGTAAATACACTCTCATAAAGAAGAAAATAATATGTGCAAAGACACAGAGAGAACTGACAAAATGCTCACAAGAGGAATTCTGTTTGCCTAAAGATCTGTAGAAGCAGAATTGAAATATTTTTCACTTCTGACAAGCATGAGCTGGGAAAAGCACTTGAAATTCTTAAGGAACTAATGATCTTTTAAGACCTTAAGTAGGGGGTCTAATTTTTCTTGTTACAAATAGCCACACCAACCATTCATTTGTACACATTTAAACTCACTGCAAGATCTCTCATTTAATAAATAATGCCATCAACTTTCACCAGACAAACGAGCTTCTCAGTGCTTGTCCCACTCTACTACAGTCTCAGTGTGATATTTCCTGTTTCCCCACAGCTGAGTGGCAACTTCTGTACTTTCCTTAAATACAATATTAAGTTATGCATTTATTCTTTTATTTCTACGCACTTACAGACTCAGGCTGCAGCGTTTTCATTTGAATGCACGCAGTTTAATCTCACAAGTTGTCTGCTCTTGTTAGTTCCTGGTATTTTCTTTTTGCAGCACATTTCTAATCCTAGAAGGTACCGGGTACAAGAGGCATTTTGGCTGCATTCACAACTACAGTCATGTGTTTGAGATACTGCAAACAAGTGATGCAATGCAAGCCGTGTTCTTCCCGAAGTAGGGAGCATCTCCCAGTCAGGCTTCAACTTCTTCCCAGGAAGAACAATTTGCACAGTCACTCCTGAACCGTTACTTCCCATGAGGCAGCCTCAGTCCACCCAGCAGAGATAAGGGAAAAGAAAACGGATCTCTGACTACATGAACTGCAAGAGTACGTGAAGAAAACATACCAGTGTGTAACAGCAATTAATTGCATCTTTGATTACAAGGAGCAAAAGATTATCCTAAGCAACCTCAAAAAGTGCACAACTACTTAGAAACTTAAATTGTATGCTAGAATATCAATGTAAGAGTCGCATATGATTTCCAAATGCCTCAACTGTTTTCCTACTCTTTCAACAAGAGGTGCCCGTGATTCTCATCTAAATCTAGCATTCAGGAATTGGTTTAACAAGAAGAAAAACACACTTCCCAGATAGTTTATAACTACTACACTTTTTACTATAATGTGATAGTGACTAAGTGTTTGACAAGATTGGTATTGTAACTATTCTTCAAAGTCTATCAGTCAGGTTTCTTTATATGACCATCACTGTATGACCACCCAGTACCAGCTGTGCTACTCTGATTTACACCAACAGCATCTTCTGATAATGGTGCTCGTCTTTGAACAGTCAAACTGTGTCTGTGTCAGCTACCAAGAGGATTTGAACTTTTTGCAGTTTTTCACAATAGGAAGGTTTTAAATAATAGATTACATAAAAATCAATCCACCTTTAAAATATATAACTTGGCATGAGCAGAAAAGTACTTAGAAGAAGACAGTAAGAAATAGCTGGAACATTTGCAAAGACATGAATACCACTGAACTCCCACCAAGGCTTAAATGCCCAGATGCATCTCTTTTCCTGTTCATTCCCATTTCATTCACATTCTGAACCTACTTCACAGTACAGTTCACCAAGTAACTTTTTCTTGCCATGCCTGCCTCGGTCCAGCTGACTCTGGTTAGAAATCTGTTCTTGTGGCAGCACAACCTATTCTCCACACTGAAGAATGGTGATAAGCAATCGGAATTCTTAAAAGGCCAGACTAATGTTGTTTCTAATCCTTTCTGACATCACTTGCTCATAAAACAAAGCACTTCAATATCAGCCCTTTGCAATTGCAGTGAAGTTATTTCCTGACAATCAAAAAACCTTCACAAACCTTAACGTCTTTTGCTTCTTATATGTAACACACAAATGTGAAAAAACTCCATACCAGAATACAGTGCTGCATGTAGAAGTACATGTAAGAATACACACAACTTATGCTGGTTATTTTTCACTTCTAGAAGTTTCTCATGGTCTGAAACAGTCTGCAGTGACTTTCATACCACCAAGACATAGCGATGGCATGATCCCAGAATATCATGCAAACAGGCAGAAGGCACCAGGAGTTGTACAAAGGGCCATGCTGGTGGCAACCCGCACTGGACTGCATGGAAATTCTGCAGCTACTACGAGCAATTAAAATAACAAGTTTTCTTGCACATGGTAACATGACCTACTGAAATTTGAGTCACAATGAATTTCTTTGCTCGTGTCGGTCACTCCTTATAGAACATATGGGAATTATGAACCAAAAATCACATCCTCCAGTAGGTGACATCTGTTGTCCCAAAGATGTATTCCTCAACAAGTAGGAACACAGCATTAAAGAAAACACATGACATGGGTAAAAAAATAAAAATAAAAATAATGAGGAGAAGGGAGAAAAGACAAGAAATTTTTTGAGTAGGGCAGAACAAATGTCTGACTGAAAATCTTCAGGTCCAGCTGGGAGAAGGCCAAGACTAATTTAACCTCTGGTCAAATGGTTGGGAGTTAGCTAGTTTCCTTTTTCCTCTTACATCACTCCCAGAGATTTTGACAAAAATAATATGGTCCCGATTACATGACATTACAGGCTCTCAACATGCACTAGGGAGGATAGTGTTGAAATCCCCTGGAGACAAATTAATCCCAGCAAAGCAACAGCTGTAAGATTGCTATAAACAGGGAAAACAACTACAATGCTTGCATCATGTATGGACGCGATTTTAATGCAACTTATTAAGGGAATTAGATTATCTGTTGTTATTTTTTTTACACACTTGTATCATCATTAAAATACCAGCTGTCAGGCTGTGTGTAGTTGCTATTAAGAAGCTTAACCACTCAGTACACGCTTTTAAGAAAATAAAGCAGACCATATACAAGATGATTTATCTTGCTTTCAGAAAACATACGCAGCCAGAGAATACATGATCTGCTGCTTTTTTTAATGTGCTGGAACGGATCACCACTTGTGTCCCCATCTGCCTCGCACAGCCCCTAGGAGTGATCAGGTGTCAAGCACCTGCTCGGCCGGCCTGCCCCGCTGCCTCCAGCCCCCAGTGCCTGCGTAGTTTCCAGGAACGGCAGTGAGGAGCCCCTGGGGGTCTCTTGCAGAAAGCTTCTTCAGCGTGTGCACTTTTTTAACTAGGCAAAGCAAACGCAACCCTCCTGTCTCAAGTTCCAGTTACTCTGCATACGTACCACTTTCTAATAGCCTTACCAAGTCAACAAGCTGTCCTCTGCTTTAGCCCATGCACTCATTTTGGAAAAAGACAAGCTGGCCTGGAGGCAGACTCCAGTTTGCAGCCCCAGTCCCCAGCCTCTCCGTGCCCAGCCGGTCTCGGGCTGGGGGGCAGCTCCCCAGCAGCACTGCTGCCATCAGAGAAACTGCCACCCAGCCCAGCTCCAAAGGCCTCCTTGAAGGCCTTCCCCACCACGGCTGAGCCTCCCCCTGAGGCTGTCGTACCTCTGAGGAGCAGCAAACTGCCCTTTTAGTCAGGCCTGTTAAGGACGGGCTTCACCCTCAAACATGATTCCCACCCACAGCTCCTGCTTCAGAGCTCCCAGTAGGGCCCCTGGTGTGACCCCACATGAGGTGCTCCCAAGCAGGGATGGTGTCTCTGCAACACACCGGTCTAGCTAGGCTGCTGCAAGGCTACCGAGGCAGGATGAGCGAGCAAGAAGTGGCAGTGCTTCCAGGAGCACTGTGAGGGAGATGACTCCTTCCAGAACTGAGAAACAAATGCTCATATGGAGGAGTATTTTTAGGGGCGTTGTGTTGCTGCTTTGAGAGCAGGAGCTGTCTGGCTTTTATGTTTCCTTACTAGGGTTGCATTTCATTTTTGCTTTACAGGTTGGAAAAGCAAAGATAGATGCTCCTGGTAACTGTGAAATACAATGACAGTGCATTCATTTTTAACAACTGCTATATAGAGAGTAAGATTAATTTTATCAGATTAAACAGGACTTGCAATCTGTAATGCTTAATTTAGTAGACTGTAGCTAATAACAATCCTACTGTTACATAAACACCAATACTGCTGAGGAATGCAACGTATGCTGTGCATTTCTTTTAAATAAACACAATGTTTTGTTTAAAACCTATTCAGGTGATTCAAGATTTGACTGAATACAATGTTAGGTCCCCAGATGTGTACATCTATTTTCTGTGCATATGTGACAAAAAGGTAGGGATTTCATGATGGATTTTAAGGAAACCTATAGTTAAAGGAACGATATCTTCATAGACTCTGTATTGTTACACTGAATTTAAAAGTCTACAGAATTTCTTAAAGAAATTTTTACATAATGAAATGTACAAACATGAGAACAAGAAATTAATACAATCACTATTATTTAAGCTCAACACTGCCCACATCGTTGAAAACTACCAGTGCCAATGCCTCTGGCTGAGCTGCCCATCTCAGCTCTGTCACATGTGCCAGACCAGGGTTTCCCCAATGGCTTGGTCAGGGTTACTCTAACCCTCAGTTTTCGATAGCTTCCGCTGTGTCACTGTAGGAAAATGTGGAAGATTAAGGATGCTTCCAGGCCACGCACGGCCCATAGAAGCCATGAGCACGCTGTCTGCTGTGCGGTGCTGGGATGGGGCTGTGGCTGTCAGGCAGGGCCTTCCCATAAACATGGGAGAGGAGAGTGAGCCAGTCAGAGGGGACATGCCGTTTACAGGAGGTCAGATAAGCAATTACGTGTGTTCTTTTGGAGAGCATAGCTGTCACTTCTTAGGAGATGCAAAGTATTTCTCAAAGACAAGGGTCTCCACTGCTATGCAAGGTATGCTTTGATGTTATTCCTCTGAATGATCTTTCAAAATCTACTGAATTGGAAAGGCATCCCTACATATGGTGGAAGAAACAATAAGAAGATCTGTCAAGTAACAGAGCTGTAATAACGCTTTTCTTGAAATTCAATTATTCTGCATGTATGCAACAGATATACAAGTCTGCTGGGAAATAAGTGGGGTTTTGCAAGGATCATTTGAAACCTACAAAGAAAGAATGCTCTTGCTTCATGATTGCTTTATTAATTCTATATATTTTTATGTATTCTCTAAAAAATAAAAGGGATTACAGCCTTTTTAAAGTATATGCAGTGTGCCAAAAAAGAAAAACAAAATGTAAATATAATCTGTTATATGTTACAATACACATAACATATACACATGTATTATATGTAACATAATATGTTACTATTGAATAGTATTGTGCCGTGAGAAATACTATGGAATATGCATCACAGAACCATATTATGCCTTGCAGAGTTTTGACATCTTTTCAGTGCTGCGTTATAAGAACTGCAATCTCAAGCAGGCACTAAGTAAATGAGATGAGCTGATTTACACGTGGCCCACAGTGCAATAATTACAGTGCTTTTTTTGCCTGAAATTGACCCTAGTAGCTTGCTACCATGCAGGGCATGATCTTGGCTATCCACTAGCATCTAAACAAAGAAATATCATTTTATTGAAGTTAGTCTAGAATGGTGAGTAAAGAGATTGGCCTGTTTTGGAAAGATGTAAAGGCAGGCAAGATGATATATGCAGCATGACCGGCAACGTATGTGAATGTAAAAGCACACTGACACCTCTCTGAAAAGTCAACATTTTCAAACTGGACACTAGAATACATGCACTCTCCTGCCAATTAGCATGCAAAAACAATCACGTATAGCAACTGATAACCCATGGCACTTGTCAAAAATAGAGACACAATGTCACAGGAAGAGACTGTGTGTGGCTGAGAGCTGAAGTGACAGGAGCTGGAGAGGTGTCTATGGAAAGCAGCTTCCAGATTCTGTGAATTCAGCTCCACATACAGTCACCATGCCATCCATCAGTGGTCCCATTGGGAAACCAGCAGGGGCTGGAAGAGCTGCCTTGCCAAAAGAAAGGTGCTGCAATAAGCTCTGATCTACTTGTATGCATCACCTTTAACTTCAGAAGGAAATAACTTAGTCTAGCACTAGGCACCAAGATGAAGTACTGGTCATTCATAAGATGTTTCTAATTCTGGCAATATTACACATCACTAGACCAGTTCTTCAGCTTACTGGAGTAATTTTAGTCAAGTTGCTTATTGAAATATATTGGGACTATGTTCTTCTAGTAATTGCATGAAAAACTCTTAGTGCCATTTACAGTATAGCCTGGTAAGGGGAAGCAAATCAATGCACTCAATTTAGAGAAGTAATGACGTTTGTAGCACTATTGTATTTTTGCCTTACTAAAGATTCCAGTAAGGAAAGAAGTCCCTTCCAGTCAAGGTCTTTTGGGTGAAGTAACAGGGAGATAGCTGAGGCTGCTCTCCTAAGTCTCTGTGTAGTAAAAGCCCAATGTTACGGTCCAGTTTTTAACAGAACTTTCTAAAAATTGAAATTAATGGTTTATGAAAATCAGTAAGCAGCCTTGCTGCATGGAAATACACATTTATGCAAATACGCACATTATTGAAAGCTACGTTTTTACTACACCTCTGAACATACCGGTAGGCAGACTTCTCAAATGTATTCCATTTCATGGTACACTTTTGTGGTGGGAGGTTATTGACATCAGAAAGGAAGAATAATGGAATGGAGGTCACAGAGTTATTTACACTGGCGGGTGGATCCCAGAGCATTCCTGCGTGATTTGGTTGTTTTGATGACCCTCTTTTTGGGATTCCGTCACACGTTACATCTGATATTTGGATCTTGGGAAGTTGAAAGGGACAGTAAGAGATTTGTTTGATTACTATTACCAGTGTGTTAACACAAGGTTAAAAAGCCTGTCCCCCTGTTCAAGCCAATGGCACAATTCCCAGTGACTTCAGGAAAACTCCAGACGCCCTGCCCTTAAGTGCTAACAAAGCCACACAGAAGAAGGCACCCTGTAGATACCACACTGAGTTTGGGACCGATAAACACCCAGAAAAAACTGGTGAAATTACTGAGTGAAGGATAGAGAAGAGATTGTCAGCAGCACGTTAGTTCCTTTAAAATATAAGCTCTTCTTAAAACTTTGTTGTCGGAAGGAAATTTGGGAATTATTGCCTTAAAGGCTTTTGTTTAGAGTTGGGAACTCGCAGTCCACTGCTACATAAACCAATAAAAGAAATAGAGCACAAAATGCCTTGTTGAGCTCATAAGCAGAAATCTCATGAACTCCCCAATCCTGATCTGACTTTCCTCTGCTTTCAGAGCGTTGCAGTAGAGCTGCTAACCTTTACCAATAGTGTACCACAACTCGGCCAGCAGGAATTAAAACATAATTGACCATGGTTGAAAGAAATAGAGTAGTGACACATTAGCAACAAGGACATGTACGTATGGCTGTGAATAACATAGCTCTGATCCTAGTGCAGAAGCTGAGGGCTGCATTACATTTAACTACTCCGGCTTTAAATCAAGGCCTGTTTCAAAATGAGGGTGGCTTCTATTAGACTAAATTATTTTCCCCTCAATCTTGTATGGAAAAGTACAGTATCAAAGGAAGACAGCTTCCAATCTAAAGATGGTGTGTAACTGGAAGCAGCTCATGAAAGAAATGTTATATGCTATCTGTCCTTAAATTTGTGATGGAGAAACCTTTGTTTGGCTCAGTTCCCTTCTGCCTGTTCCATTCTGCTGCTCATTGCACCACGCTGAGCTGTTGTATAATGACTTTTCCTAATACAGGAGTTACACATAGCAGCACACTGATTCGTTTTGCTTTGGGTTTCCCCTCTCTCGGGGTGGGTATAGGGAGTGACTGAGAGAGATTCAGAAACACCAGACTTCCCAGAAACAGCATGTACTCGTGAGATGTGGGCAGGTTCAGATGACTGTTTGAGCATAGATTTCAAACATAAACACATTAAGTGATAGAAGAAACTCTCTCCCACAAAGGTCGCAACACTTACATCCTGGACCTACCCAGATGACAGGCCCAATTAGTACTGATTAAAAAGCAGTAAGAAGCAAACACCAGCAACAGCTTTCGATAAAATAATCTGCTGTGGGATAAACCAGATTCCTAGAGGACAAGCTGAGATGAAAATGAGGGATGGGTTACTCAAATCAAACCAAATATGAACTGAACAAGAATTTTACCCAAATCTTCTGACAGATTTTTTTAATCCCTGTTGTGTTTCTGGCTCTCACTCACATTCAGCATCTGCTCTCTATCCTTGATCACTACCAGAGTATTTGTTCCAAGCACTTAATTTCATTTTACAGCCTGCATGGTTCATTTGTTTGATTCGCCCTTAAATTTTCTCAGCTTTTCATATCTTTCTGTTTTGTTGTTGTTTTTTTTTTATCCTGTCTCCTGGCTTTATTGTTTCTCTCTCTCCTTTTTTTTTTTTTTTTTTTTTTTTTTTTTTTTGTCTTAGCCTCTACAGTCCTAAATTTCCCTTCCCTATTTCCCTGTTGCCATCCTGTCACCATTTGTTTTCTATCACCCTGCTTTTCTGCTGGCTGATGTTGGAAATATTTCAGGAATTTCTAATTCACAGTGCCATGAGAACTGTTATCTTTGCATTTTCACTAGTGAAAGTGCTCTCGTACGGTGAGGAGGATGACAGAGCAAGCCTGGGATGCAGAGGCCTCGGATGGATTCTTCCCTGAGCCCACTTTGCCTCTGGAGTGGTACGCTCCAGTGTGGAATGTGCGAGAGGAAGCTGGGTCCATGGGGAATGTGCAGGCTGGGGGCAGGGAATGCGCATTGAGAAACCTCAAATTCCATACAACAGAAGTGAGTGCAGGAGGAACTGAAATACAAGAGAGAAGCAGGATGAGGGACCAGCTGGAGGAGGGTGGGGGGAAGAACGGGAAAAAAAAATACACCCACCAACACCACACCCCAGCTTTCAAGTTTTTCTTCCATGCAGGTGCAGATGAGCAGCAGTACCTGCCCTTGCTAATATTCACTTGCTCTGAGTAGCAATAATAATAATAATAATAATACTATCTTCAGACCTCAATCTATCCATTATTTCATTCCCTGGGCAGGGTTAGAGGTCACCTTTGAAATAACAACTGCAAATGAAAGGCAATTACATGGAATAAAAAATGATCAGTGACGGGAAGAGCCAGCCAGTGCATGGACTGCTGGTGACATGTCGTTGTGGTATAACAATATGCCAAGTCAGAGTCACCACAGAGATAAATAAGGATGAGTGACTGTATTCCAGTATCTGGAGATGTCTCAGGAAACGAACATCAAAGGTTAAACCACCTACTTTGTTATTGCTTCTACTGCTCCTGCTATTGTTATTTGTCTTCTGGTATCACCAAGAGGCTTCAATCAAGATTAAGGCTGTTGTGTTAGGCACAAGATAAATATGCACAGGAAGAGAAAGTTCCTGTTTTAAAAGCTTAAAGCCTAATGGATAAGATGAGCAAGAAGCTGAAGAAAAGCAGATAAATAGAAATGGCCCAAACAGAGTCACTCAGCAGGTCAGTAAGAGAGCTCCTATTCTATATTTAATGGCCGCATAGATTTGAATAGGCAGAAGCTGGGAGTATGGTGCATACCACTACATTTACTGTTTCAAAGTGTGAGAATTCTGTAAGCTCTTCCACACACACAGGGATGGAACTCCTCTATATAACCTTCTAAAAGTTAGTTCATGCTCACTGTTTGCTAGATTGGTTCCACCACACTGTTTCACCATGACAAACATACGTGAGATTACCACTTACTGATCACATGCAGATGGCTCTGAGACTGGGATACGTTCAACTCATACACAGTATCTTTCTCTTGTCTAGCTCTTTTCCTTTGTAACCCTATTTCTGCACTAGCTCTACTGAAGCTCATACAGTCTCAAAAGCTGTCAGAACAGTCAGGTTGTCACAGAGAAGGTGACTTCAATCACCACACTGAACTCAAGAGTTCCCTAAACGCTGAGGTGATCTCTGATTTAAATTCTCCAAATGCCCTCAACTACATACAATATTTCATTAACTCATCGTAGGCCTTCCAGCCAAACCTATACAAGAAAATCTGATTTATGCCTGGAGGCACATTTTGTTAACTACGTTCCAGTACAGATGGAAAAAAGTACTGTGCAGCTGAAATTCAAACACTAAAGTAGGCTACTAGCTAGGAAAGGGAAGCCATGTGTCTACACAATGCAGCAATCACTGTGCCAAACAATAGCAGCACAACACAATTCTCAAAAAACAGTATCTGAAAGAATTTGCAAACATTTTACTGAAGTGCTACAACCTGATAATATAAGTTAGAGCACAGATGTTCCTAAATGCTAATTGCAGACTACAGACATACAAGGATGAGGCTCATGGAAGAAGTACTGTCTATCACCACCTATGTTTTTCAGAACTTCAAGGACTTCAGACTTTAAGCCTGGGCTAACACCCCAGTGCTAGCCTAGTAACAGCAGCCACTCCTGAAACTTCAGGGTGGATGCACTGTAGCTAGAAATGCTAGAAAAAAGGAACCAACTCTGTTCTACCTACTGGAATGAAATGGCTACTTTGGATGGTATTCAAAATATGGCTTAACAAAAGTAGATGTGGAACACGATACTGGACTTGATCACTTGAAAAATCATCTTCACTGGACGTCTTTAAGAACTGCTTAGGAACAGGTGTTCACCTGTTAGGAATGACTAAGACAGAATGGATCACTTTTTTGGACAAGGAGACAGACTCAATTTTTATTCACCAATATTATTTCTCTTATTTTTCATTGCAGGCATTTGGTCACGTGATATGTCCTTTATAGACCTCACTTCTCTGAATAGCAAAACAAGATTAGAATCCTGGTAATGCACATATTCAAATCCCACAGTTGCCAGAGGATCAGATCAAAGAAATGGTTTGGAGGTAGCAAAAAATAAAAATAATTTTAAAAAATTACTGAGATGTCTTGAACGGTAATCTTGAGTCTTAAAAACAAAAAATCTATTCAGCAGCAAAGGAGGATACTACATTTAGCTGGGTCCTCAAATCATTTTTCACACTGCAAGTCACAGCAATGATTTTCTGTGCAACTCACACAGCTCTGAAACAGTAAAACCATCTAACTTACTTCTATCCATTTTGTCTAAAATTTTGGCTGTCGACTTTTTCTGTAGAGAAAAGAGAGAAAGAGTTCTCTGAGCAAGGCCAATGGGGAAAAAACAACAAAAAGTTTGATGGGATTTTTAATCCAATGCTCTCGATTACCCCTCAAGTTAGGTTCAAAACATCATCTTCCTTGTTCAACATGTCAATCTGTTTGACATCTGCAACAAAAACATAGTCAGATCTATGCATATTGCATTTCAGAAAAGTCATTTTCTGAAACATCTGTCTGGAAGTGTTAAGGTCCTGCTGAAAAACCTCACACAGATGTGGGCAGCATGCCATATTTTGAACAACAATAGAATCTCCAAACATCCTCCCAGGACATCCTTAAATAAAATTCCCAAAGTCAAATGAAATCAAAACCTTTTAAGCAAAATTTTAATCACTGTACCATATCCGTGCTAAGCTCCTGAATCCAGCTGTCTGGAAGACCAAGCCAGCCTCCACTTTCTGTTGTGGCACATGGCAGTGCCATGTCTTGTACCACTGTATTTAGTTCCACTTACATGGCTCCACAGTATGTTTTCTACTAACCCAGGTCTACTAATCTCTATCTCATTATGTAAAGGAGAAGAAAAGCACCACAGAAGACAGAATAGTATAATTTTTCTTGTTTTTTTCCCCTTTTTGCATTACTGTACTCTGTATGTGCTGAATATTTACCAGGGCTCTCCACCCAAACGTATTGCTGTCAATTCTCCCATATTTTTCAACACTCCTCTAGGGATTCTCATCCCATTGTTTCCTTCAAATTTCATTTCTCTTTTTTACTCTTCAGCTTTCTTTACTTTTCCCCCTGTTTTCTACAGTCCCTCTCACACCCCTGCAGAAAAGAAAACGAAAAGAAAAAAAAAAAGAATGAACTGCATTTTAACAATCAGAATAACAGTGAAACAATGCTCTTGAGATCCCATCTGTTGCCAACACATCTCCCAAGACAGCAAATGATGGGCATTCCTGGCTAAATAAAGAGAATTTCCCACACCCATTAAAGATCTACACAGCAAAGACTGTTGCTTAAGTATTTACTTTTTATGGCATACAAGAAAACTACCTGGAATTGTAAATACCAATGACATATTGTTCACATCTCTACCAAACATGTGGTCAGTGGCCATATGGATAACTTCTGGGTGTGAAATGTCCTTTCTCTTTTTAACAGTGCTGCAATATCCTTGTGCCAGAAGCTTTTCTAAAAGTTTAATTGCATAATTCTACCTCCAGTGGGTGAAATTAAATTCTATTTACAAACAAAATCCACATCCCTCCCTACCCCAAAAATCTGCAAAAGCACGTTATGACTCAATTTGTGTACCTAACCCAATTAAGAGCTGCTGGTTTTTTGTAATTCATTCAAACTTTCTCTGATCAGGATTTTACAGTTATTGATGTAAAACAGTAACGTTTATGCACACCATTTATACACTTAATCTCATTCAGAGAGAATATCAATGATTTAGAATAAGATTGCCTTGAATTTCTAGGGTGATCTTACCAAAAGCATCATCACTAGTGTAACACTTCTCTCAGAAGTTATATTTTAGTAAGGACTTAAGTGGGAATATTGTGAAGCTACAGCAGAGCACTTTTAAAGTGCCATTTCTCATTAATTTGATAATGAACTTTCCCATTAAAAAGGACAAGAAATAGGCTTTTTAAAAGATATTGCCAGAGTTCCCAAGAATATTGCTGGAGAATGTCTTGACATCCCTACTGTTTCAGATTTAGGTCTGCACTCAAGATAAATGCAATTTCCATATGGTTAAGCAAATGTTTCTCACCAGCATATCTACAAAACCAAGCTATTTTGTATCTCCTTTTTCATTAGAGTTATATCCCAGATGGTGCTTCATAACAATAGGTGTTACTGTGAAAATACTGAGGCTTCAGAAATGTAAATCCACAAGAGAAAATCTGAGAGAAAGATAGAAAGAAAACAGTGTAAATAAGTATGGCTCTATTTGCATCAGTACTGAAAGACCTTTTGAAAATGGATGGAAATCCATGATTTGGAGAAATGAAACGAGGAAAAGGCAAATATGGAAGAGTGTAAGAGTAGGTAATGAGCATGCATTAGAGGAACGGGGGAAAAATGGAGAAAATGATGTCCACGCAGATGGTTGGAATGAGCCCAAAACAATTTTAAAATCGAATAATGCTTTTCTTTTGAAGCAGCTTGTAAGTTCAGTGAGTTGTTTTAAGGATGTGGGAGATGCAGTAATGCTCTCTTGCATGAGATAGAATCTAGATGGCCTTTCTCTGCATTGGGTAGAATTTGAAGAACTGCAAGCATGGAAAGCAACACAGAAACTGCATTGGGCAAGGTGTAAAGACAAAGCCAACCACAGACAGGATTTTGGCTAATGCAAATCTAAACACTGGCAAATGTTTGGTATGGTGGATATATGATGCATGATGAGAGGAGGAATTCATTCAGAGGTCAACAAGAGCCAAATTTGTCAGTAGCAAAAGTAATCAAAACATCTGAGCAGAGAAGGAAGATGGATGTGATGGTGTCACACCAAATTAGTCACTATTTTTGAGAGAAACCTACCTGAATAAATTAACCAAAGTATATTTATTGAAGGCTCTGAGCAAAACTTATAGTTGAACTTGATTAAGATGAAAACAATGTGACTAAAGCCACAACAATCTAAGGCAGAGTTCATAGACAAGGGTGCTATATTTTGTTACATAGAACTGAAGTAGACCTAATTGATAGGATTGGAAAATAAATAGTCTTTGCATCCCATACAAACACAACACCATCCACATTTTGGAGTAAGTAAAGATAAGATGTCTGTGAGACAGAAAACAGTGGAAAAGACAAAGGTTTAGACAGTATCTCAGCAGAGAGAGCATTTTCATTACATAAAAAAAGGAAAGAAGACAGATGTCTGGATGATATACATAGAATCTTGGAAGGAGGAGGAGGAGGAAGACAGCTGACACAGTTCAGAAGGGTTCTGAAAGCAAAACACATGCACTATCATTTTTTTCCATATAATAAGACCCATCATTGAAAATAACTGAGGATGAAAACAAGATCAGTGCTAAACTATAAAGTGTTTCTCCAGCATGAGTAGAAACACCTCGGGAAGCTCAGGATTTGATTCTTCCATACAGAAAACTTTATTTCCAGAGAACATGCTCTCTCTGCAATGGCACACTATCACAGGTTACCAATGATTTTATCATCCTAGTACTGGGATAAACATCTTTGGAAATACTCTTTCAAGAAGTAATATACAACCTGGTTTCTGCCTACATGTTAATATTGTTAATATGCTCCTTTTACTGATCTTCTATTCAGAGCAATACAAACTGCTTGTGTTCCTTTTATGTATTTTAGTAACCATAACCAGAAGTAGGTCTCTGAATTTCCTTCTGAAAGGAGGAAACAGAGAAAGCATGTCAGAAGGAAATTGTCACACCTGTTCAGCAACGCCTGACTGATAAAATGGTGCAAACATATACGTAAACGAGCTAAAATGCCTGGAGGATTTCACATTGTGGTTACATTTATGCTTCCCTGTCCATTCTAGCAAAGTAACAGTCTCTCAAATTTCTAAAATACTGCCATAAAAGAGGCAGGAAGCATATGCAGCAGGTACAGCTTCATACTCCTTCCCAGTTGGAATATGTTAAATCACTTGAGCCTTTTCCTTTCTCCCTTCCTTCCATATAGTCATCTTGCTGTTCCTAAATTCATTTCTTTATCTGGCCTTAGCTGTGGAATAGATTTATACCTTGCTGTACATGTAAATACACAGATTAATATGCAAATCAAGGAGAGGGGACATTTTTCTGCTGTTTGTAGGATAGGGAGAGAAGGAATAGATTCTAGAAACAATTTTAAAGGATTATAAATAGTGTCTGCTTCTGTTGTACGACAGCACTCAAGTCAGCAAGCACTAGTTAGCCTCACTGTCTTTCACCTCTTCTCTCTGTGAGATGAAGAAACCCACCAGCAATTTGCTACTTGAAAACAGGAAAAGACATGACGACCACAATGCTCTCCCAGATGATGAGGGCTGAATTCATAGCGTTACTCTTTAGCAACAATGGTTATTAATACTATCCCCATTATGCCTGATGATGATGACGATGATGTAATTAACATAAATATCCATTATGTTTTATTGATGTTAAATGTATGTTGATTATAAATGGGACAGGATGTATTTGCTTGAGCTTCACTCTTCAAGGAAGGTTGTGAAATCAGAGTCCAATCCTGCACTGAGAATGAAACCTGCACCTTCTATAATTGTAATAGTAACCAGATGTTCTTCTGTAACATGGATACAGGTGGTGAAAGCAGTAAACTGGTACAGAGCAGATGTGCTCTTAGCACAGGTGGGACTCACTCCCAACGCTACACTGAATTTTGTACTCACTGACCTAAAGAAAGAAGAGTCCAGAAGATATAAAAGTTCTGTAAAAGAAAAAGTAGAAAAATGTTTGAGTTTTGGTAACATGCCTTAATTGTTGGGATTTTAGAAAACCAACTAAGCAAAACAAAACGCTATTTTTTCAAAGTTGAAAGGACAAAAATCCAAAGTGGCCCAGTAACTCAAGGCACTGATAAAAAGCTTAGAGCAACTGAACATCCTCATGTACAGTTTAGGGAGGTTGTAGCTCTCCATATTTTGTGGGCAGTGTGCAATGTGTATTAGCTAGAGAGATTGTTTCTGCCTCATACCACCACATAAATAATCACTACTGCTCTATTCTGACTGTATATTGATTATCTAACTGCCAATTGAGAATTAGACTTTCTTTACTCTCCCTATTGTGGTAGATTAGAGAGACTGATTTGACATTGTCAGCAAGCTGGGCCAACCAGCACTATACCTGTAAATTTTTCAGAATGCATTGAAGTAAATCTAGTTAAGTCTTCACTGTCATGTAGGACAGGCTCTTTCTGACATTTTTACATGAAAGCTGAAAAGTGCTTGTACTTACTTCTCTGTCATTATGTAGCATATACTGCCAGAATACTGGCAACCAGTCAGAACATATCTGTGGTAGATGTCAAACCTGTGTAAGATGATCCAGGCCCCAAAAGAACATAACTGAAAAACAGTCAACTGGCTATGGAGAAACAAGATGTGCATGGCATCAGGCGTACAATAATCACCACAACAGCACCCCATGGGTTACCACTGGCATACTGTCTATAGATGCAAGGCAAAGAGCGAGGATGTAAAAGGAAAGGAATGAGACAGCATTGTGGGGTGCTTGTCAAGTGTAGGAGACAAGATCAGAGTATACTTGACAGATGATTTTATTAGAGACCTAGACATAAAGACTGAACTTCATCTCTGGATAACACTGGCAAGGCTGCAAGAGACTGCATAAGTGTAATCTGAGGTAGTAAGAAGTAGGAACTGCCTGAGGGATGTCCTGGTTTACCTAGAGGATAAGAAGAGTCCTGTGGTGGCACTATGAGTGGAACTGATGAATGCAGGACTACGGATATGAGAAACAGAGGAAAGAAAACGTCACACAGTAAATTAGCGTGCTATACCAATATAGTAACAAAACCCTACAAGTAAACTGCAATAGTTTGGTCATGAATGTGCAGGCTTATTCTGGGTTAGTTTTCATTATCTACAAGTCATTATTTGCAGCAGAAGCTCAGCAACACCACCCAAAGTAGGTGCTTTATGGACAAATAATGAAGAGCCTGGTTCCTATCCTGGAGAGCTTGCAGTCTAGACAAAAACATCTCTGGCATTTCTAATCGTATCAAGCTGAATCTAGCTGTTCACATTTGGATCCCAGATGAGAATAAGATTTTTGAGCCATACCCCATGACTACTTCCCCTCTGTGAGTTGAGTAATCAAGTTATAAACCATACTATGATGGGCTTGGCAATTAAACATTCTCTAGCTCATCTGAAGAGATTGCTATGGTAACAATTTCTCTACTAGCTCTATTATTGGGTAAATTTCTTTTACCCTTCTTTATTTAGCAGCAGTCTTTATTTATCTTCTCTTTAACCATACTTGACGGTTTTCCTGATAGCAGCAGTAGTAGTTGTAAGTAGTTTAAGAATACTGCTGCATAAGAAAAATGATATGGCTGTGGTGTATCTGGATCAGAGAGATGAAGACATCACACACCTAAATTTTTATATTAATTCCCTGTATGAATGAGAAGCTTTATGACAGTCCAATGGAAGAAAAAAATAACATGGAGATGGAACAATACCTAGTTAAGTCACATGCTAATACTGTGGGGAAAATCACAGGACAATGCTGTTCACCCAGACTCCAGCTGCACAAGTGTTTTGACATTGATAGGTCCTAGTAGCTTGGCAATGGCAAAGGGATACCTACAGTGGCTGCAGTGCACTGTGGCCATATCTGAGTTAGTCTTAAATTAGCTCGTATGAAAGCAATAATTGGACTGAAAGGTAGTTGCTTTAAACACTATAATGTCTTTCTCCAGCATGAGTACAGACACCTCCAGAAGCTCAGGATTTGATTCTTCCATCCAGAAAATGTTATTTCCAAAGAACATGCTCTTCCTACAGTGGCGCACCATCACAGACAGGTCACTGCTGATATTGCCTTGGGCCAAACATTAGAATTCACCCCACTCAGAGATGAAGGAAATCATCCAGGTCAGAAGCAGTCACCATTGATTGCTCCATAGCAACCTTTCACAAAAAGATGAGAAAAGATAGTGATAAATACCAAGAATATGTTGAATAGCCTCTTGAAAGAACAGGCTGATTGTAAGCCTGGGGAGAAATAGCTCCATCAGCAGTATGGACAAAGGATAAAGTAATTCTGTAACATGGTAAAAATCCCGGCATTGTATCTCATCCAAATAAGTGTGAATTATTTTTTTTCCTTCATGTCTGAAAGACCACCTTTTCCAACATATTTACCACTGCCACAAGCACAAAGTATATTTAATGGAATCAAATTTCTTCCGCATTTCCATTAAAAAAAAATCATCTTATTGAGAGAACTGAATGTCATAATTAAAAGTTATAGGTCATAAAGTATTCTTACAGTTTCCTACTTTTCCTACCACTAGAAGAATTCAGCTTCACAAAAGGAAAGCCAATGCAAATGTGAGCACTTTTGTTATTATTGCTGTTTTTAAATCCCGTTAAGAATTAAGAGGAATGACAAATAAAGAAAAAAGTTTGGAGTTCCAGAAAAGGGGGGCAATCCAAAAAGTAACTAACAACTGGGAAAAGCCAATAATTGCTCTGGTTTCAGATCAGTTATTGAACAGAACAGTGTGCAGCTAAGTTCAGTGTTATTAAGGATGGGAGAAGAGGCAATGACTACTTTGTAGATGACTCAGACCTGTTTGAAGCTTCAAAAAACTCACTCTCCCAAAAGAATCAATCACCAAAGAAGATAATAATATTTTCTGCATGTTTCTTCGTAGGTAGTACAGTTGATATATATTGTGGTACTGATAGGAATGGGAGGGTGGTTGGACTAGATGGTCTTGCAGGTCTTTTCCAACCTTGTGATTCTGTGATATAGTCTAGATGTATGTTACACATCCCTGAACAAAATGGATATCAACGATACAGTTTACTGATACGCAGTAGCATGCAAATTTGTGATAGAAGTGAGCCAGTAACAGGAATGCACTGAGCAGCAAGAATATAGACACAACTGATGCATCATAAAAATAAAGAATGGCCAAATCTCAAATTACTCTATCAGCCAGAACTAACTACAGTACCTGAAAAGACACTCAAGTTCTTGCCCAGAAGATCAGTTTTCAGTAGCATAAATACCTAGGTTCTTTCTGTGTGAAAGGCTACAGCTAACAAAGTCATGTTTTGATATGTCTACCTGTAAGGCACTCACAGATGGCAAGAGCACGTGAAAATCTTAGAATAACAGTTACCTGTGGCTTTGTAAAGACACAAAGAGTTTCAATGCAGGTTTGGGTTAACTTGGAACAATGAACTGTTATGGTATAAAACATGAAAGTCTGATTTAAGAATGCTGGGAATCAGAGTTAGCACTAGTGGAGCAGAACAGATAGAATATTTTTCATAATAAAGCTGTACATTTGGCATAGCATATTTACCAGATTACTATTTTCATCACGGCTCTGTTGCAATACAAGTATTTACTTAAAATATTTATCACAAATACTCTCAAAATCAGATAAAAACAAACAAACAAACAAGCAAAAAAACCAACAACCCAAAAGCTATAACTGAGCAACATAGATTCTTTTTTTTCTCCATTCTAGAAAGGACCTCAGCAGTAAGATCAATTCACCATTTACTACTGATTTCTTGAGGGTGTTTCAGCTCAGTGCAAATGTGAACATTTATAATACGAGAGAAACTGGCAGAATGATGGTCATGCAGTCATGCAGCTTTACCTGCATAATCACGCCAAATGAAGATCACAGCATTTTTTGTCTTGTTACTGTATTAACAAGACATTGACTATCAGCCTAAACTCTGATCTACAAGTAAGGTATATACACGACGAGTCTGCTCTTTCTACAGAGATGGAGAAAAAACACCTAAAGGATATGAACGTGGGAAAAACATTACGAGCTTGAGCATTGCCTCCTTTTCACACCTGTATTCCTGAATGATTTTTGTTATGGTTTTGCATTATAGCCCAAGCTTCAGGTACGGCGTACTACCTTCGAAGAGGGATGATGCCTGTGTGTCCCTGCACCTGTGGCAAATCTTTTTTATTTTTTATTGTTTGGGGGTAAGGGACTATTTCTAAAACTTAGTTGGCTCCATGTCAACAATACCCAATGAAATCTTGAGGAAATGTAAGAAAGACACTAAGAAAAAGACTGTGGTGAAAGTGGAGAATACCTAAAGGGATGCTGCTTGGATATATGCACTTCCTCCCATTGTTCCACCTCTGGCTCTTTACTGTTGCCACCTATCCCTCTTCTTATCATTTATCTTTCACATGGGCTTTTTTCAGTTACAGCTGCTGTTCCTCCCATAAAAAGGTGCATTAATAAAATGGAAATGCCAAATCCCTGCTCTCTTCTGACTGATATGCATTTTGCAGAACATAAACAGCTGGGGTTTTAAGCTCTAACTCCTGGCTGGGAGATGAGGGAATGAAGGAGAAGCCACCCCTAATTTACTCTTTAGTTTTTGTACTTCGAAGAATCTAGAGAAACAATTTAAATGGTGTGTAACAGCTGAGACCCATCATGACATGTAGCATTAATAGCGAGTAAAGATCATAGTATCAGATCACCACAATATTATAAGAATTACTGATATAAATGGCAATATTTCTCAGTATAAATTTATTTAAGCAATTTACACCATGGATATGTTTGGCCAAAAGTGAATTAGCACTCCTTGGAGCATCTTTTGAAATAAAAACCCTTTCACAGAGGTAATTACTTTATACCAAACTGAAATGTAATTGAGATCTAGGCTTCTCTCAGGAGAACGAAAGTTCTAACATTGCCAAATCATTAATAATCAAATTGTTTTCTTACTGCAATATCCATGGGGTTTTAATTTAAGGAAGAGTGAATATTTTAATATTTATACTATTGTGCCCTTGATGCTTGCACTATGTGACACATCTATGATTTTTATAAAAGAAAGAATGCTACTGAGAAAAACTCTGCTATCTAAATCTTATAGCAAAACGTCAGTGGGCATCGAAGACACTGCAGTGTTTCTATTCTGTTGGGAATGCCTCTTCTCCCAGCCAATGGCACCTCAGTGAAAGACCAGACTTTTCCCTAGGGCCTTTTCTCTGTAACTCCCCAGAGATGCTGGGCTGCTCCTCTCCCCTTCAGTGACCACAGACATCCGACCTGTAAGTCTTCAGCAGGAAGCTGCTGCAAGTAGTTGCAGAAATTGGAAAGAAGGGAAGAGTCCACTTCCCACCACTACCATCTTCCCACTGGCATCATGGAGGCCACAAAAGGTTTGGGGAGAGGCAGTAGGGATACAATGGGAGGTGGCCCTGCTGAGCAGAACCACTCAGGATGCCCTTTGCAGTGTGGCACCTGTTTGGGAATAGAGGAACTGTCATGGAATCAGCACCTAGACACTATGGTTTTTGTTGGATTCTGCTTCTATTAGGAGTCATTCCGTTATCCTGTCACTCTCTTTCAGCAATTATTTATGTGCTGATAGCTAAAAGACAATGCTAATCATTTGCTGCTAAGTGAAATTTATAGGAAGGTGACACTAACATGGAACACAAAGCTCTCTTGGTGGAAGAGGCTTCAAGCTGACACAGCAATTCCAGCATATTAACATTTCCATTATCTCTGTTTTTAAGCTGTATAATGAAGTTTGTACGTGGTATGGGAGGGAGAATTTTACACAGACAGTGTCACAAGCTAATAAATGCCATTATTTGCATTTAAAATAAAAGCACGGGAGTACTTCTTAAAAGATCAATTGTACTGATCTTTTCAGCTAAAAGGATATTTAACAATCTATTTTAGAGGTAAGCCCCAGTTCCAGAAAGCACTTGAACCTTATGTAAAATACAGTTTACAAGCATGCTACAGTGCTTCTATTTAAGAACAGGCTGCTTTCATGGAAGGGGTTAAAATTTGTTAGGCACTGCACTACAGCTCTAATACCCTACTTTTATACAGAGGCCTAATTCATTTCTATTATGTACAAAAACAGTTCTAGACCTTTCTTATGAAGACTTTAGGAATACTTATTAGAACCAGAAACATTACAACCTAGAGATTTCTGCACAGAGTACATTTGCTGTAGGTACAAGTGATAAAGCTATTACCAACAGCCAAGTTTCTTTCCAACTTTTCATTTCTGAGTAATTTCTGCAATGAAGACAGAAGTGTAATAGACATGAAGGAATGTGGCAATCCATTTGTTTTATTTCTATGAAATTATTGCTGATTGCAGGTTTAGAGGATGTGTGGGGGAAGTTTGCTGATTTATTTCAATTTGGTCAGGAATGCTTTTTTAAAACACCTTTAACCTTTTTCTTCCAAACAGTTAATTTGGGTCACTACTTTTGCACTGAAGCTTTGATTATTAGAGGAAATACTTCTGCATACTTTAGCTCTGCTGTAAGAGAGGCAATATGTTGTGGGCCATATGCCAACAGATTTTAACCACAAACTTAGGGAAAGGAGACAGATTAGATTGTGGTGGTCTTACAATCAGAGCTTCTTAGTATTCTTTCCTTGCTAAGAGCAAGTATTCGCCACTAAAGTGGTGCTATGACACACAGATGGTGTATCCATAGTAATAGGGCAAATTAAACCCCCTCAGCTGCATTCCTCTGTTCTCTGATAAGTGTTCTAAAATAATTTTTACACAAAAGAACTATTTTAAGATGTCCAGTAAAATAATATACTTTAAGATCTTCAGTGAGTTCTCAACATTTTTTTCATTTATTTCCATGTGAGAATTTTGTCCAAGAGAGGAAAGTAAAGAACGAATGATTGGAGGTGGCTGGTGGACAAGGAACAAAGTGAAACAAGATATATTTGGTCACAGCATCTATCTGCCAGCCACCAAAAGTTTGTCTCCAGTAGCAAGCTTTCTAGTTGTTTAGGCAATCCAGCTTTAGCCACCTAAGATAAACAGATCTTCCACCAACTCTCTAGGGAAACTATTCAGAAGTTCAATAAATCTGTGACACTTTCCTGAAACACTGCTAAGGTTTTCTCTTCCTTAAGTCTTCCCTTTCTGTGAAAAAGTCAGTGGTTGTGTGCACTTTTGCTGTCATTCTTTTATTCAAATTACCTCCCCTGCTCCTTAGCAGCTGTTGGTCCCACAACAGGATCACTTGACACAGTGACTCACCCAGTTAGCATCCAGGCTGTCCAGACCTGAGTGTGTGTGTGAATGTCCTGGTCAAGAAAACGTGTTAGCACAGTGGGTGTTCCAGGGAACAGTGCAGGAAGGGCAAGTAAGCCATGTACCCCATAGGTGCGAACTTGGGAGTTTTTACAATACGTAACAGACTAGCCAAATGCACATCTGGGGAGGGACGTTCCTCTCCTACGTTGTGACACAGAGATACAAATGTACTGCAAAATTTGGCTGCTTCCATACTCTGTATCTGAAACATGAACATGTGAATGAAAATGCAGTCTAGCTTTATCAGACTGCCACAGTCAAGAGGGCAAATAAAGTTATTTCTTAGGAAATGCAATAGACAATGGGTAGATCATGAACCCATAGAAGTGCTGAGGTAGAATTCATAACTGCTGACTTCCATTATACATCCTAATGTCTAAAATTTTTAGTAAGGATATATCTTGTTTCAGTGTTGCTTCCATTTTTTTGTTTAAGTATTTCATATTTATAGAGACTCAATTTTGCCATTTTTAATTACTTTGAGCATCTAAAATGAATGCAAGGAAGCAGCAGCAGAACAATCAGGACTTTAATATTCAAATAATTTACTATACAAGTAGAAGTTTTAATGTTTATATCCACGTGTCCCAAAGCCATGAAAGTGCAGAGCTGAGCGCCTATGCTACAAAGCTCCCAATTAAGTCTGAAACTGATTTGCAGTCCAGCAATCCATGTGGAGTGTTGTTTTTTTTTTTTTCCTACAATCTCATCACCTGTTCAACGCCTCTACCGTAGAGAAAACTGTAATCTGTTACTAAGGAATGAGGTGGAGAGGAAGAATGAGTAAACAATGGGCTCACACACATTTACTTCAGCTTCTGCTTCACATCCCCATAGGAAATGCAAGTATGACTAACAGAGGAGGCAGCTTTCTGCCAGGAGGAAGACAGGAAAGGAAATGCAGAGCTATCAAGACAAGCAACTTAAATCAGCTTCCCACCTTGAAAAAAAACATGAGGTCACAATTGAAGTCCTTATGTGAAAAGTAACTCTGTAATGCTGGGACATGAAAAAAACTGGATGCACAACTCTGTCCTGCAAACTAAGTCATTTTCTACCCACTTTGTAAAGTCAAAGATTATTTCAAGATCAGAAACTAACAGCAATGGCAATTTCTTGCCCCACTTACTGAGACTTGAAGTATGAACTTCTGACTGTCACTGAACTTCTCTTTCACCAGTAACTCCCATATAGAAACTCTCACTTAAAAATACAAATAATACAGACAGCAAACAGTTGTATATGCAAATAAATATGAATAAGTTGTCTTAAACTAATGAACATAGCTGGTAATAAAGTTACCATCTCCTCAAGAGTCACCACCATCACCAATAATACATTTAGGATGGTTTTAAGTATATGAAACTCAGCTGAACACACTGGATCCAAGAATTAAAGGGGTTCCCAGAGTCCAGCTTTCCATACAATCAGACACATTCCTTCACATTTAGCTATCTCCATCACATTATTGTTTACCTCTGTTGAAAGTCACCCACGCAAACTCATAGATTCTCCTGCAGAGAGGAAGCATGATGGACAGCAAGGATTGAAGTGGCATTACTGGTCAAGTCTTGAAAAAAGCAGAGAATGAATCTGAATAGCTACCTACTAGCAAGACATTCTTCCACACTGAGCAAATGATGTGAAACCTTGAGAGAGAACAGAATGGTATACACAGACAAAAACAATAGGAGGAAGACAAAGCTGACTCTTGTAAATACAAATCAAATCAAAAACTTTCCAGGAGACAGTAGAGAAGATTCTTTAAGACTCTCATCTGCCATGAGAAAGATTAGATTCTTTCCTTTAAAAAAGAGAAGGTAAAAGAGAGGATCGAATAGCATTTTGGTAGCAGAATGGTAAGAAGACACAGAATAATGACAGCACAGAATTTGGATTAAACAAAATTTAAATATACGAAGAGCTGAAAAAGTGTTCAGGATATGCCACTGAATGATTAAGCAGAGAAAATAACAGGAGAAATCCACTGTTGGCATGTGCAAAAAATGCAGAAAAATTAAAATCCACCTTATAATATGTGGCAGTCAATAGAATCAGGGTTAGCTACTACCGCTCACTAAATACACCTCACATGTTCCTCAACACCAGCTCGTACCAACTCAACGTGCAGTAAGAACTTAAAGAAATGGGTTAGTAATAACCATCAGGAACACAATTGAGGACAAAATAAGAAGTATCATTACACTACAGGAATCAGCTGTGCAGCCTAGATGGACAATCTTGAGAACATGTCATCCAATTAGTTAGACATATTAAGGTAGGAGTGTGAATTAATTTACTGTCAAGATTATATCAGATTATGGTGGAAAAAGGAAATAATCGATCTGAACAGAAAGAAATTACTAATGCTGGCAAAAATTGTACTTTTGACTGTTCTACTATTTTGCTTAGACAAAAAGCTATAACCTGTAGAAAACAGAATCCTGCCAAAGTGTTCTGTATTACTTTTACCCCAAATGAGAGTGACTCTATAAACATGTGAGCTTGCTAAACTATTCAGAGCAAGCAGTGATTATGAAAAACACAATTTAGTAGTATTGAGGAGTAGATACATTATATTGTCCTCCAAAGCAGGATAATTCCAATCTCAATCTCAGTGCAAAAGTGATGATATTTGCACTGCATCATTCTTGTCTGCTTGTCCTTAGTACAGACACTTGAGTGTGTCAGTAGGAACGTGCTTTTCTGCTGTCATGATTTTGTATACCCTACCCCTAAAGCAAAGATATAAACATACTCACAGTTTCTTACTCTTTCCATCCCTTCCACAGATAATTTTTTCCTTCGATAAAGTTTTGCTGTGGACAATTGCTGTGGACAAATGGTGCCTTCAAGACCTCCTTAGAACACCAGCCTACGTGTATTTTGCTATCAGCATTTAGCATATTGATTAACTTGTTTTTAGAGAAAAGCTGTGAAGGAGAAGATGCTTCTCTCTCCCACCCCTCAGCAGGGAATCTTGGCAGTTTCTCATCACCTCCAGACTACATGCTGAACAGAGGAAGTGTGGGGCCAAGTTGTCTACACTTGGTGTATTGGCTTAAGCACATCATCTTAGCACTGTCTTTCAAGCACATTTAATTCTAGGAGATAAACACCAGAAAGAAAAACCTTATGGGAGAAATTCTATATAGCATGGATATCTTCACTGTTATTCAGTTGTCCTATAGAGTTAACACTAATAATATTCTACCCATAAACTATTAATCAAAAAAACATACAAAATCTACAAGAGAAATGGGATTCAGTTTGTTGTTTTCTAGTACCTGTATAGGTCTTCAAGAGTCCTTTTTAGAAAAATATCTGATTTTTACTCTTACTCTATCCTAAAGTCTCTTCAGAAAGGAATGGGAAGTCTAGGATTTGGCATATCATGCATGGACAACAAATTCGAGTTTCAGGGACCTGCTTCCCAATCTTCACCACATTTACAGTTTTGTCCACCTGCATCCGAAGAGCTTTAAGAGAACTAGGCAACTTAACAGCTTTATGAATAGAGATGTGCAGGATGCCACGTCCTTCAGCATCAAACAATTTCAGTATTTTTAACATGAAACCTGGAAAACTATTGTTCTCTACCCTGCTGGTCACATGAGTCTTTGAAACAGTTTTAGTAATACCTTTATCAGACACATGCTGTTTGAGATCAAAGGGCACATAGGTATTCATAAAGACACTACTGGATTTCAAGATGGTTTTGTAACACTTTCCATGCTGACAAAGCTGTGGTGCATCTGCCTTGTAACAGCAAGTTGTGACCATGGACCACAGTAACTTGCCAAGACCAGTTTTTCTGGCACAACAGCAGTGAAACTATGAGAAAACATACCATCAGCTTGATACCAGGTGAGGACAGCGAGCATTAGGGAGGCTTTTGTGGGCCTAGCAGAAATTTTCCTGAGTTTCAGTTCATGCTGTTGGCTATGACAGACTGCACAACAGAGTGGGAAGCAGGGCCATGAAGCTATAAATTGTTACCCCTGCATGATACTCCAAATCCTGGATTTCCATTACCTTTCTGAAGAGGGACCACAATGACAAGGCAGGACATACTAGAGAAGGGATGACAGTAGCTGCTGCAGATCGTGACACTGTGACAGCTCTCCTGCTGGCTGGAGCACTCTTTGCAGTCAGTAGCAATGCAGACAAAGTGTTTCAGAAAGCAGCTCTTCCCCAACACTTTTCTCTGAGATATGGCAGTGTACTTTCTAATTGGATTAAAAGAAGTCACAAAGTAAGCACAAGTTGGCTCCCTTCTTTCAAAGCTTGGTGTTTGTTTCATAAGAGGATGTAAAACTAGAAGCACAATGTGTTCTCTTCAAAAGCTAGAATGCAACTGAGTAGCACTTTCTGTCAAATTCAGGTTCCATGTGAACAAGGCCTCGAAGTATGCGATGCATATCCATATGGTCTAACACTTTCAATTCTTCTCATGAAAGAAGTGATTTTTTTTTAAATGTCATGGGAATGATGAAGAATTGTTGTAATCTCAGGGTTGACAACTTCTCTTCAGTGTCATGCTGCTTTTAAGTTAACATCTTTAGAAGAAATGCAGGCATAGTCATGTCCTCAGCAAGCACATGAAAGAATATCACCAGAGAACCAGAAGTTCCCTAACTAAACACATGGTTCAGAAGCCAGCCATTTGCTTGCAAGCATATGTAACATTTGTTTGAATACTCATGCTACTGAGATATCTGACAGTTAGCTTATTTGCCCTGTTTTTTTCCACATATTAATAGCTCATCAAGTAGGTAATCCTTTACAGAAGTTAAAAACAAAATAAACCCAAAATCATAGAAGTCTACTGTATCCCAATGACTGGAGATGGCTAATTTGATGGGTATCCTATCAAAATGTGACATACTGTTTTGCGTAGAGGTGTTTAAAAGGTATACGCTCAAGAGCCATTTTAGAATATAGCCCACGTTTTTCTTTAGCTTATTACAGCTGGTGTCTTAACAAAAACCCCAAAAGTGGACTACATACCCACCATCCAAAATGTGCTCAAGCAACATATAAATTTTTTTTTCCACGTGATGATGTTTGTATGACAAAGTTAAAATCAAAAGCACTAGGTCTTTGCCTGGTAGTCTGTAACTCTTTTAATCCTAGTTAACCACTGAAAGACACTGCTGTGCAATTGTTTCTCTTTCCTATTGTATATTCATACAAGATTACTATTTATGGAGCGTAGAGAAGATTGATCTGTTGAAGATTTTTCCTCATTTACCCATAAAAAACTAGCTCTCTAACATAGCAGAATGTCTGCTACTATAACATTTTAAAGAAAAAATAAACCCATAAAATGCAGGTGGCATACAATACTCAACCTGCTACAGGCAAAACAGCAGTGTTTACTATCCTTCTTTGAACACTGTGTATCTGCACCTGCATAAATTCTATCCATATATACTAAGTGCATTTTATGAAACTTTTGTTTTCCTTTTGAATTCTCTGTATGATCCTACTCAGATCTACCAGTCTAAAAGAATTCATGTTATTAATCAGAGGCTGTCTGAGGATCTTTGTGCTATGAGGAGGTTTTACATGCATCACTGTCTGTGGAAAGCATGCTGCCTTTAGATCTGCCAGTGTTTTGTTGAACTACAATAACCTTTAATCAAAAATATCATGAGAGGAAAACAATTTACATAGCTTCTAAGTGGAATGTATGGATAAACTTTAAGCATTTTAAATATACGAAAAAATAACAAGTGAAACTCTTCCACTACTGAAGATGTTCTGATCAAATTTTTGTGAATTATACATTTTCTGAGAAGTCAATACCATTAAAGACATTTTGGAAGAGTCACTTAAATATTGAGGCATAGAAAGCCATAATCACTTCCTGAAGGCCTGATCATAACTCATCTCAAATGATGCAAAATGATAAGAGAATACAGAATTACCTGACACTCTTTCTGAACACTTGGAAAGGTCTTCAAGGAGACATAAAGATAAGGTTAAGAACTGACTGAGAATACTTCAAGTGGGTTCTGAAAATTTCAAAACAATTTTAACATCAAAATAAATCATTTTTCATTTACTTATAATCATTCATTTCAAATGGGTATTCAACGTTTGGTTTACATACACTTGTTCACTTTTTCTTAAAAAAAAAAAAAAAAAAAAAAAGAAAAGAAAAGGAAAGGAAAGGAAAGGAAAGGAAAAGCATGATGATGAAATGTGGAAAATGCTTTTGCCTGTTGGCATTGTTTTAGAGAAGAGAAAACACACACGTGGAATTCATATGAGTGGGTGGAGGTATGTACACATCTGTCCCAGCAGTTACATTTTATATATACAGATATTTGAGCGTGGAAAATTTCTAGCCAAATCACTTCTTCTTTCAAACTTTAACTTAACTCAAGATTTAGATAAGCTATGCAGGTATCTAAGGTATCTATTTATCTGCAGACTGAACCATTACACAGTAGCTACTAACTAAAAATCAAAGTTCTGCCTAAATTTATTTGATTAGCAGTGTAGTAAAAGTGCAGTACTTTGTGAAGGCAATGACTTGAGTTTTAACTAACATCATATCCAGCTACCTTCAGCAGCCCACGTAAGCAGGCATCCATCTTCACCTGATTTGTGAGGGTCAGCTTTAGGAACAGATTAACACAAAGGCCAAACCACCTGATTCTTTCTCCATGTTATGCAATTTACCTTCCAAAATACGTATAGGATTTAAATATAATTCTTGCTTTCTTGGGTGCCCGCATGCAACTTTAATAATTCCTGAGGAATTTTAGTTCCCAAAGTAACTCACGATCATGTCTTGCTTCCTATTAGAAAGCAAATAAAGCCAACTGAGGACAATCATGAGATATGAGACCTGAGCAATGCTGTGTCATTGCAGAAAGAAATTACTTGTTGAGTAGTACTTAAACATGGAAAACCTTCATAGAAAAGCTCCTCATAAACCTTCAAGCATTTGAATTGTCCCAGCAGCACTGCTTTGTCTGCTGTGAGATTTGTTTAGGAGCAACTTCACTACACATTCTCTGAGGAAATAATTTTCTTAAGGTTATTTCTCCTATCAGTAACTTAGGCCTGACCTTCCAACATCTTTCTCAGATCTATACAAAACAGAATGGATTCTGTTCAGATAGACACTTGTCAATGTGAACAACTGTAAGTAGAGCATTTCTGATTTTTTATTAAATTTCTCTGAATCCATATGAGACCATATATATATATATATCTCTGAAGGACAAATGCTTTTATTTTACAATACTGAAAAGATTCTATCATTGGACTGGTCTGCTTGTTGGGAAGAAACTAGAACCCAGCTCATGTATTACTGTCTAAGCCATTTGTTTTGTTAACTATCTGTCAATGTTGCAAAGTGATAATCTGGCTGAGTACGTAGATTCACAACCTTCTTGAATAAACACCATGCTTCCCCACCCTGATCTTCTGAAGACAGGGTTCAAAAGAAACAGCCAAGTTCATTTTCATATGTTGAAAGAGACAGTAATTAACAACCCTTAGTTAAACAGAAAAAGGCTTGATCCTGACTTGATAGTTAAGCTATCAATCTCTTATGGCAGCTAAATCACTGGACTGACAAATCTGTCCACAAAGCTAAATCTGAAACTTGACATCCAAACAAAAGTCTGTGGGGTTTTTGTTTGTTTGTTTTAATTGGATGCACTGCAAAATACATTTCACCATCTCCATCAGTATTTTCCAAAGTGTTATTCAAAAAACAGGAAGGCATATCTATATGCCAAGGGGAAATCAGTATCACAGCTATTAGTGCAGAACACAAATGCTAAACTCAGTATTCATTTTATGTGGTACAAGGCTCATTTACTTAATCAAACAGCAAAGACTTGCCTCACTACTGAGTGTTACAAAAGCCACAGCATAACAATGTTTCTTCAAATTTGAACACAAAGGTGTGGGTAGCAGGTCCTTCAGCACCCTCATGGTGCATCACTGGGAACCACGATAGTTTGTGAATGCTTTGTTTTGTAAGCAGTCGCATTTGCTCTGATGTGCTTGTCCAAGAGGTAATAAAAATTATTTATTACTTTTTTGAGGTTTAATATCTACTGAAATATTCCAGCTAACACTGGAACAGATCTTACAATTCTGTTGTAGTAGGTAAGTTTTATGCTCCAGCAGTAACATAGCTGTTAATATGGTGAACAAGACTTCTAGAATGAAGTGATACTCTATCAGAGGAAACTGTACAGTTGGGAAAGATGGACAAGATTTCAAGCTTGTATGTCAATCTCTTGAGATGATATCTGAGATGATACCTGCCTCACTAATGTGTTATTGAGTGCAGATGCAGTGGAACTAAATATCTCCCAGCTACAGAAAAGATAAGTCAATAAATCTGCTATTTTACCAAGTAAGTATCTAAGGCAAATCCTTAAAAAAATTTTCACCTATCAGTACAGACTGTGCATTGTTTAGGTGTTTAGGCCTCTTATCTGTTTGATGTGCTGCACTGCTAGTATTCAAACTAAATCTTTCATTTGATTAATTCTTTATTCCATTTCTTCATTTTTTTCCATTCATCTTAAATGGCTTTTGTGTTCTAAAGAGACTATTTTCACATCTTACTGGCATGAATGGCATTTCTTATATAGCCCTTCAAGAGACAGAACTCCAGACAATAACACTGCTCACAGCCTCCAGAGAGGCAGCGCAACTGTGGAAATGCATTTTGACATTTCAGATTGAGAACCTTAATTCTTTACTGAAGTGGCCTTGAGAGGCATTTTATATCTCACTGCACAGACGTGATGTACAGGATGAGAGTTCAAGGGTGCAAAAAGCCAACCAGAGTGCTGCTAATCTGGTGCCAAGAGATACAGAAATCAGCAGTCTTCTTCTGGCTGCAGCCAATTCAAGTGGAGAGGTTACTGGTCCCAGCTGTTTCCCAGCATATCAAAGATCACTGCCCTGTCAGATCTGCTGACATCACAGCTCCGCTAATTGCTTACCAATCTAGCTCAATGAAAATGACTAGGCTAGCTTAAACACTCTATAAATTGAACTTTTTTTTCCCAGATAATTTTGTACATGAAGTTATTGTGGCAGATCTGTAGGGAGCAGAGTGGGAAAAGAAACAGAAGAGAGCCCCTGTGCAGTAACCTGTTCACCCTGCAAAGCTGCAGTCAGAACAGAATGCGACTTCATCATATCTTCACATGATGGTCCCCTACACAGTACTAAGCATTGTTTCCTTTATCCATAGAAACAACAACATGTGCAACTTTGCATGAAAAGGTTATCTGCAGAAGTTTCTTGACAGTTTTGTATTAATGTGACAGAGTTGGGGGTAGCAAACTGTGGGGCCAGCAGAAAAGTATAGTGCATGCAATGTATGTCACAAAGAAAGTGGATATGACAGATCAGCAAATGGAAGGTCAAATTGTAATAGGTATCATAGACCAGAGGGACTGCAATGGAGGCTCCCCAGACAGATCTGAATTGGCATGGAATTGGCCACAGCTGCCAGTTCCCTAAGAAAAGTCTTGTGCAAGACTGCAAAGATAGTATGTTCTCAGAGGAGATGGATTTGTTCTAGTCAGGGTGTTCATCACAAGAATTCTTTGCTCAATGCCACAAGTGTCTGAGCACCTGGACTAGAGGGAACATGTGGAGAGAAAGAATACTCAAAGGTGCAGCATCTTGTTTTAAAAACGTGGGTAATAAAGAAATTGTGAAGCCTGAAGAAGTAAAAGAAGCTGAGGAAGCATGCAGCAAGCAATTATAATTTTCAGTGCAAAAGTTGAACTTGCTCAACAGTTCAACAGATACCCAAGATCCTGTATCATCAGTACTGCTGAAGCAAGTCACCCACACATGGCAAGGGATGGCAGGATCTGATCTAGACAGGGACAGTGCTGTCGTTCTGCCAGAATTGGTGTTTCGGTGTTTCTGTGACTATAACTGAAAGTTTGAGCTGATTGTAGAATTAATCTCTCTGTGTAGTCATCACCATGAAGTAAAACCTTAAACCCCAAAAGACTGCCTACTGGGCAGTTATTTGCTTTGAAATCTAAAAACTACAGATTTCTTTCCTTTAAATTAAGAATAATATACAACAGCACAATTAAGTTACAAATAAACTCGACTTACTCTCTGACTCTAGCCATGCAAACCCTCTGCAGGATACTCAACTGCACAATAGCCTCAATCCACAGAAAATAACTTACAGGCATTACATCATCCAATCGGACCCAAAGGCAGCACCACTGTTACCTAACAACCCCAGACAGCTGATCAACTGCTTTTTGTGGGGTGTCAGTTACACCACACCCTGCTTGTTCATAACTGCGTTGTTGACAGCAGAACACAGCAAGAGAAAAGCATACTACCCCCCACATACGCACCACATGTATACACAGCAATGCTACTGCCAGAATGTGCTTAATTTGTCATGAACTCAGCTAGGAGTACTTAGAAACATTCAGTAAATAAATAAGCAAGCACAGCAACATAATGGCACATCTGGGTTTCTTCTGAGACTGCACAGTGAAACATTAAATTCCTTCAAGTTATGTCACTTATTTGGGGAACTACAGGGTCTTTAGGAGGAGCAGTGAAGACTTTTATGGAGGGAGCTGCCCACCCTTGGCAGCATCACACTGATATTCAAGAACTTTAGCACGAAAGATCGTCTTTTCTTACAAAAACAGAACAAAACAAAACCAATCAAGCAAAACCCAAACTCTACTTTTTATTCTCTCATGATCTTTCTGCACATCTTTAAGATACATTTTACTATTATGCATATTACTGCTGCTGAGGAATTTAAAGTGATCTTTTCATTTTGACACTGAGCTGACAATGCACCCTTTCCTACTAACCTCTCCTTTCCATGTGCCTGCTGGAAATTGTTTTTCGTTGTTCATAAATCTAAGGCTTGTTTACACTGGAATACAGGAAAAGCTAAAGGAGAATGCTAGTATGTAAGCCATAGTAGCTTTTTTTTTTTTTTTTTTCTGTGAAGTGATAAATGATTCTTGGTCCCCCATGGGTTAGAGGGCACCAAACTTCAAATAACTACAACATCCGATAACAAAGTTTTTCTCCATCATTTGCAATCAAAACACCAAGAACACAGCCCTCTGGACCTCTCATCCTTCATGTTCAATTGTAAATCCTGATTAAATAGCTTGCAGGTGTCAGGATTAGAGTATATTCATTGGGAGCCTAAACATCGCACCAGCTGGGTTCCTCATTTGCCAGTTGTAGTTGCTTCTTTGTTTTGAAACTGTTTACAGTACAACTAAAAATACTCCTTTGGGTAGAGACAGAGTTAAATAACAAGCAGGATGAGTAAGAGAACAGCTGTAGATATTTTTCTGTGTTTAACATACCTGCCTTGTTGATTTATAGTAAGCCCTCCATATAATGTACATTCTGTGTAATCCAAAACATTTAACCTTTCGAGCCGGGGCTGTGATAAAGCTATCAAACACAGGAAAGGGTCCTGACAAGCCTTGTATTACCAGCCTTTTTCTCAAAGGAAAAGTGAAATATTGTTTCACCTCACTTTTAGAATACAACAACAAGCACTATTATGCCGTATCAGTTGCTACCAACTAGACTATATGCCAGACATCTACATAAATAGCAGTGGGGAGATGGGAACACAAGACATGGCTTTGGTAAGTTCTCCAAATCTTATTCTACTGTCTGTTGGTTCAAGCATGGCTTCCTTGAAGATGGGATGAGAATTTCTGCTCTTTACAATGAGGCCCTTTTCACAAGTAATCATTTAAACAAAAACAAGCAGCATCCACCAGTAAATAGGACCACCAGTTTCAATTACTTTTATTGTGATTGTATCAGTAAAGCAATATTCTACAGTAGTGCAAGAGTACTCCACTGCCTTACTGCCTTAAGATGAAATACCAGGTTGCAATTCATTACTATCATTAATTTCTATTGTTTGTGCTATTTTGTCCAAATCCATGTTCTTCCTGGATGTAAGTCTTGGCTACTTAAAAATCCCTACTGTTTTCAAACAGTTATTCATTTTCACTTGCTGTCACAAACCAAGCCAGATGGAAGAGATGTAAGGAGAGAGATGTGTACAAAAGATGTTACTACTTTCATGATGAAGGAGTAAAGGGGAAAAATCTGAAAAGTGTCTTTTGATTACATGCTACTGAAGCAAAAAAAAAAAAAAAAAAAAAAAAGTTTCAGACAATCCATCCAAGGTAAGCTTAAACAAAATATTGACCAGTTTACACATCTGTATTTATGAGGGGGAGGACCGTGAGTAGACACGGGCCAAATGGTCCCGAAGCAAATTGCACAGTAGTGAGGCACTCACCTCACTCATGACTAATTGAACTCATTTCTCCCAACATCAGTTCTCAGGAGAAATTCAGAGCAGAATATTGGGTCTGTCTTTTACACAGAGATTTAAACAAGTTTGCTTGCTATGCTGCTAGAATTTTACAGGCAAGTTCTTCCCAGTAAATAATATAATGAGAGAATATCAGCACTTAAGAGGATTCTGCAGGGTTAATACCAGGTTTTAAAAGACTTCAAAATAGATTTTACCCAGTTCACATGTCAGGAGGCACAGCACGGAATCAATTTACAGCAGGAGCCAAAGATCACAAATTTTAGGGGAGCCTGGGGACTGATTCCCCCAATCAGTGCTGTGGGGTGCACAGATGAAAGAGCATACTTGTTTTTTTTCTTTAATGGTGACAGCATATTCTGAAACTACGCACAGCAGGCAGGAGAAACCTGCATAGATTTCAAAAGATACTGCAGGTTTGTGTGCTGAAGCATACATTTAAGGTCCTAGTTAATGTGCTAGCCTTTCACCTCTGGAGGCCTGGGCTCAGATTTATCTAAGGTAAAAGTAAAGGACAGTTTGGGGGTTCTATCCTCTTAACCCTTATTGGCCATTAGTCCACATCACAGAAGTATAAATCAGTCATCAGGCTCTACTTACTTTTACTATTCTGAAGTAAACATGAAGAAATTCATCTAAACACCAACACAGCTCCAGGCTTCTGCTGATTTAAACTGAACTTGTTGAATGAAAAGCCAAAGTCTGTTGTCAAATTATATCATAGAAATCTAGGCCTGTACAAGCACTCAGAGGAATCATAGAGAGGAATTACTAGAAGATATGAGAGAAAAATCAGACACTCACTTAGAAAGGAAAGCAGATTTTTTTTCTCTCTTCGGTTCCAGAATATTTGCACAGAGCCTGCTTCGAAGACGAAATGTCATCTTTTTGTTTCTCATGCACTAATTTTGTATACAGATATTTTCTAAGTGTACATAAATGTGGATTTCACTATGCTGTTCTAGATAGACTTGGAGTTCAAGATGTACCAGGCAGTTTCAAACACACCAGGACAGTCCTTTCACCTGAAAGTATAGAACTTTGCAAACAACATCATCAACAACAACAACAACAAAATGTAGCTATTAGCATGAAGGCCATCCTGAAAGAATGGTAGACAAGAATCCTTCACAGAAAAGTTCTTGAAACAAGAAGAGCAAGCTCAAAAGGCCTGTTTGTATTGTCCAACTGTATCATTATTAGGGCTTCCACAATATTATTCCTTTGTAATCATATTTCCCAGTGCTTTTCTTAATCTCATTTCAGAATTCTAAAAAACAAAGAACTCACCACATCTACAGTCCAGTTGCTTCATTGTTAAAAACTTTCTTACCCATGCATTCAGTTCAGATAAGTTCTTTCCTAATTTTCATTCCAGCCACGTGAATCAAACGCATGCTGTGAAATACTTCTAAACCTACAAATCCAAGTTTATATCTTCCTCTGTGAATTTTTGTGCCATTTTTATTGGGTAGGATCTACGCTTCAAAGATTGCACTGCATAGGGTGTATCACATGAGTGACTATATTGTATGGTTCTGTTGTAAAAAGTTATTTCTCTTGCATCACACTGTGAGGATAATGATGGTATCTCAAGTCTTACACATATTAGAAAGCTTATGTGGTCTGACAGTGAGAGGACAAGGAGGAATGGTTTTAAACTGAGACAGGGGAGGTTTAGGTTAGATATGAAGAGGAAGTTTTTCACCCAGAGGGTGGTGAAGCACTGGCACAGGTTGCCCAAGGAGGTTGTGGATGCCCCATCCCTGGAGGCATTCAAGGCCAGGCTGGATGTGGCTCTGGGCAGCCTGGGCTGCTGGTTGGCGGCCCTGCACATATCAGGGGGTTGGAACTAGCTGGTCATTGTGGTCTTTTTCAACCCAGGCCATTCTATGATTCTATGATTAACCACCATATTCTGCCTACTAAAAAAAAAAAGCTTGTTACACTTTACAGCTTTAAAATCTTCACTGTCTCCAGAGCGGCAGAAAAAGCTATGAATTATTACTGCTTTTCTAAGCATCTGTAGAACTTAAACTGATTTGAAATGGGAAAAAGAATCTGATTTTCCTCTGTCCATTACTTTTAAGTCATTCTGAAGTTTAAATGTGAATAATGCACATAATATTCGTTTAAAATGCATGAACATTTTCTTCACCTTTGTAGCATAAATACTTTGTAGGAAAACACAATAATCACTATTTCAGTGTACACATTAGAAATGCTCCTCCTTTCCATGAAGAAGCTTTGAGTAAGTTCCTTAATAAAGAATGTATGAAGCCCTCAGCACATTGAGAGATGGTCATTAGAATCACTTTTATAACCACCAAGCCAAAAGGCTTGCTGTATACACTCACTAGTCTCCTTTACCCCCCCCTTGCTCCTTCCAATTTCATTCATTAATCATGGGTATCAAGAAGCCTTGCATACACAGCTGCTTTGGCATTGCTGGCCAAGAATTCTGACACGACCACACGTCTGAAGCTTGGCAGTTACTTCTGTTGCACATGCTGAATGCTGTTTTGTCTGTACTTCAATGACACACTCCGTTCAGGAACAGGTTTAACGTGACAACATGAATAGCAATGAAAAGAGCCATTTCTGTAAGGTAAATGTCACACTTCTCACATCAAAGACCATGAACACATGAAAACATGTCAAAGCAGAATAATTAGACATCCAATGGGTATCAGTTATGCCCAACCACTTACACTAACAAGAAAGATGCATTTAACAATCCCCTGCAAAGAAAAAACAAAACTGTACAAAACATGACATATTATAGTCTGACACAGTAGACAAGCCTCTGGTGAACAGAAACACATGGAAACAAGTACACGTGACTGCACGACCAAACGCAAAATGACTAGGCTACACTATTGCAGTTATAAAGATAGATTTTGCTAAAAAGCTTTCTTTCCCTGGCTCATTTCCTTTCTTTTAGAAAAAAAACAAGGGAAAGAAAAAAATTAACTCCTTTGAGATTGTCAGGTTTTTCCAAACAGGACAGGTGAATGAGGCAAGGAAAACAACGCAAACTTCCTGAGCAACAGCTTATGAGGCACTGGAGAACCCACTGCAAACACAATCGTTTCACCAGAACATGCAGAAACCAGCTTTCAATTTTTGTCTTTATAAGTTTTCTATGGGCACGACCAAGCACATGACTAGAATGTCACTTCCTCTGATCAAATATACTAGTTTATTCACTGATAAAAAAAAAAAAAGTGTGAGATGTAATTGTGTAATCACATTAAAATATCACAGAGATTTTGTATGTCTATATGTGAAGAAACATTTCCTCAAATGGCAAAGTCTTCATTCTGTTCTACATCAGTAACAGGATAGAAACTACATGAAAAACAAAGAGTACATTTTATTCTAATTGGTGTTTAAACTTTGTTTTCTCATTCTTTCAAAGAATGAGTAACCTGATCTGTTCATACTGAACTGTGTATGTACAGTTTATGCAAGTAGAAGTGTAAACAGAAATAAAGAACTGCATGTCTTACACGAGCAGTTGGTTAAACAAAACATTTGCTGATTTAGCATTTAGATTTCATCACGGCAATATTGCCAATGCAATGAAAAATTATTTCCTCATCATGCAACGGACAGTCTTACCCCCAGAAGTGTCTGGATTTTGCTTGTCCAAAATGAATATAAATTCTGATCTACCAAGAGAAGAACAATGGTGTTGCAACACATCATGTATGGAACAACTTTCAATTGAGTTTCTAACAAAAGCACAGATTACCCTGGTGCATGCCACCACGAGCCAAGCACAACTTGATGGAGGGGTTTGCTAACGAACTTTTTATTCTAGCTCTATCATTTTTTCCAAGATAAATTTATTTTTTTTCCATGGATGATACTCAACAACTCCTGCAGTGAGTAGAGCAAAACTATAGTTAAATGCTAACAAAACCACCATCTTACATTAGAAAGGGTTATTTTTCAGCACACTGCTTTGCTGAGCACATGAATTACACAAACATTTATTCTTGAAGTAAAGAAAACAGGAGATCAAGATTGAAAGTAACACAGTTACCTGGTGGTATGTCATTTTCAACAGGGCCTTACCTTAAATGGACAAATTGTTCCTAATCAATACAGGTAATTATTTTCAGAATAATTATTGTCTGAATGAGTTGATATCATATGTTCTACAAACTTTGATTCAGTCCTCCTAAATGTTTTCTAGAACATGATGGGGCTCTTGCAAATTCTTCATAGCCATAAAAAGCAACTCTCCCATACAATTTCAAATATTTAAATCAGCAAGAACTAATTAAGGAATGATGTTTCACAGAGCTTTATGTCTGACCTACCATTAAGTATTTTCATCAAATATGATGGTTAATTTCACTCTAAGCAATAAAAAGCTCTTTCATACAGTGTAATTTAAAAGGACCACATTTTTCAGCAAATGAAACAACATGCTGTCAATGAAATTTAAGCAACCTCAGGAGTACCATGGAGATTTGACTAAATAATGATCAGATGAAAAATTAATTGGTTAAGTCCTACCATGGATGTCCACACATTAGAGTTAAGTCCACACTGAATTGTTGCACAAAAATATACTTCAGGTTCTTTTCTTTTCTTCTTCTTTTTTTTCTTTTCTTTTTTTTTTTTTTTTTTTAAAGTGAGTGTTTTTCATTTGGAAACTATATCATGAACAGATGTAGGATAATGTTAATAGTCCCTTCTGGAAACATTAATCACTAGCTTTTACTTATTACTTGGTGTCAGCATTTAAAAGTTAAAGCATTTCCAGAACTGTGACCACTGAAATATTCCTGTATTCCTGTTGCTTATAAGCTGAATTTCAAAACAGTATTATTATTATTCTAATTCTTACAGTCCTGCGATTTTTTTTTTATTTTTTTATTTTTGAAGTGTTTATAAGAAGGAAGATGTCAGGGAACACACTGTTCTCAAGGCAACAGGGTAGAGTGACAGGAATCTGCCTGTTATTATTTTTAACAGAAGAACTGAAGTAAACAACTCTACCAAGTTTTTGAAGAGTTTCAGGAAATGCAAGTCTGCACAAAAGACATTTTTTGTTGCCAGAATGATACTAACATGATACTTTCAAAGGTGGATTCCCCATCCCCAGCTCACTGAGTAAACATTAATCAGAATCAAAATAAGGTATTATTATTATTACCAAAGAGACTTCAACCTCTCTTCCAGTAATATATAATATATTCTCGCTAACATTTGTCCACTAAGAATATTCAAAACACCTACAAAAGTAACCACAATAAGTTCATATTCTTCTATAGCCAGGCAATAGCCTTGCAGGATATTTCAATGTCCTGTAACTCAGGAACTATACGTAATTCTTCCAGTTCAAGATTTGCTGAATCAACCTGTTCACCCTGAACAGGTTCAACAAAAAGCCTGCATACATATTCGGGTCTGGGCTGTTATAAATTAATAAAAAAAGCCTGTCTATAAAGTACCAATGCAATGTAATCAAACATGGCAGCATGATCGCAGTATCTCAAAAATCTTCCTCCTTTCACATTTGACCAAGGTAAAAGTAATTCACTGCTTCATAGAATCACAGAATTGCTCAGGTTGGAAAAGACCTTAAAGATCACCACGTCGAACCACAACCTAACCATACTGCCCTAACTCTAACAACCACTGCTAAATCACGCCCCTGAGCACCACATCCAAACAGTTTTCAAACACACCTTCACACGAGATTTATTTAAGGTTTTAAAGCAGGCAGATAAAAGAAAGACTGTTCTCTTGTTTAAACAGTTCTATACTTCTCAGCATTTAGATGCCAAGAACTTTAGCTACAATATCCTCCATCACCTCTTCCCTTTAGAATACACAGGATGAACATCAAATCTCTTCCTGGAGGTAGTGTCCACACTGGCTCTATAATCAAACCATCTTCAACCAAGCACTTTTTTTTTTGTCTTTAAATTACTCAAGGGATGCTTAGGCAGTCCTAAAGATTATTTAGCTATTTTCACATCTTTAGTTCTGAAATGTCAGCCTTAATCCTCCTTTGCCTTACTTCACTAATTGGTCCTTTCAATCATTGACACCTCTGGAGAACAATAACAATATGTTAAAGCAAAGATGGAACTGATTTTGTTTCTGTGTTCAGTAAAGAGATCACATTATCTTCCAGGCTGTACCAAAAAAATCACTTAAGCCTGCTCCCTGGCAAACTGGTTCTCTATTTAGCTTTCACAGTATAATTTTCAAAAACGTCCATGTGAAAATGCAAGCACGTGCACTAAGGATTATTTTGACACATGGTATCCATCATTTGGATTTACTAATTTTCCAAAATAAACTGTTTTGTCAGGTTCCTTGAGCATGAGAATTTTTGAGGAAAAGGCAATGTGTAACATTACAAGACACTTTCATGTCCCGACCTTTCACAAAACCAAAATTATTAGTAAATTGTTAGTTTGGCACAGGCATTTATACAGCACAGACTCAATCAGGTTTTGTGCACTCCTTCCTACTCCTATAAGCAGAGTTTAACATCTATTTTTACATAATATCCTCTTTTACATTTCCTTTACAGGATATTTATATGTTTGGTTTATTGACACACTGAATTCCCTTTCTTTATGAGGTTGTTTGTTTTTTTTTTTAGTGCTCTATATTTCTCGTTAAATAAAAAAGACCTTGGATTTGAATCTATTTAGATAACCACGTTATAACCTTTGTAGATAACCACCCATCAGCTATGGAACTTCATGAAGTTTAAACCCTGGTAAGGACAAGCTACCACAGCAAGCCATGTAAGGCTGCAGCACACACACCCCTGCCAGACTGCAGAACAACATACAAGGTCCCCATTTCCTTGAGTCTCCCCTTCTGGAAAGAGTTTTATTCCACTGCACACTTTTTCAAAACAATTTTCTCTTTGGCCTGGAGAAGGCTGATAGCAGCCTTTCAGTATCCAAAAGGGAGCTTACAGCAAAGAAGGGGATGGACTCTTCAGCAGGGGTCATGGTGATAGAACAAGGGAAAATGGCTTCAAGCTCAAAGAGGGTACATTTACGTCAAAAATCATCTACACTGAGGGTGGTGAGGCACTAGAACAGGTTGCCCAGAGATGTGGTTGATGCCCCATCCCTGAAGACTTTCAAGATGAGGCTGCATAAGGCCCTGGGCAACCTGATCTAGCTGTGGTGTCCGTGTTCAGTGCAGGGGAGTTGGACTAGATGGCTCCCAGATGTCCCTTCCGACTCTAAGGATTCTATGATTCTAATTTGCACTTCATCTGCAATCCTATCAAACTATGGCTCACTTTTCTTTTTTTTTTAAACACAGAAGCTTTTACAATATTTACATGTGCTGTCTCAAAAAATGACCTCTCTTTGAAAGTGTGCTTGTAATGATTCGGGTCTTCAAACTGTAAGACCTAACTTCCTAACACACTGAGTTAAAACTAGTATTTCTTCAATGGCAGCTGGTTTCCCCAGGGGAGGAATTTTGCACAGTCACATGCTCTATCCTTCTCTACATTTGTTGTTAAATTTTGAACCCACTCACACATTTCAACTAAATGAACAGAGGTGAAACACCTATAACACCAAGAAATGTTTTGTCATCGCTAAAACTTAAGAATCAAGCCTTGTTCCTTCTCTTTCCTCTAGGAGGAGGAAGCTGCAAAGAATCAACAGCAGTCAGCATCTCCAAAGCACCAGAGAACAGCAAACCTGTTTTGTCAGATCTCTGTTCCTCAGACTGACCTCAGATATGGCCCAGGGCCTGTCTTCCTACTCCTCAAGGCGCTGAGTTCTTGTTTGCACTGCTGAAAAACCTTTAGTTGGCAGTGAATAACCCTGGCACTTCTCCATGAATTATACTAGTGAGGTAAAACCTCCTGCTTCGTGTACTCTTAACAAAAAAGTTTTGTTTTGTTCTTTTAAAAACAGCTGTGGTGTTTAGAACAGCCAAAAGACTCCAGAAGTCTGAAATTTTTTTTTGTCCCTGCTTCTGGGGCACACAGCACTGGACAAAAACACTGACACCAACAAGGATCTTCATCAATTTAAGTCCATGTTTAGAAAACACATTTGAAAATACAGAGATAAAATATTAACATCAAGAGACTTTTAACGATGAATCACACAAAACCTTTCCACAGTCCCTGTAGCATGGCCTGGAGCTGCACTCCTCATCCTCTCTTAGCAAATACCAGGCACAGACATCTCTACTGGAGAGCTTTGCTCATCTAGAATGTTAACATGGCTCCAACTCTTCTGAAAGTTCTGAAAGAATACTTATTTCTCCCATGTGTAAAATCCATATATTCCAATAATCCAGACATTAAACATATATATATATAACTTATTTTAACCCATTGAAACAGTGCTCCTGCCTTAAACAATACCAACTAAAGCACTTCTGTAAAGGGAAAAAGATTATCTTGTTAAAAGTGTCTGCATATAGAAGTGAAGAAAAGCTTCTCAAACAGTATAATCTGCTCCTGTAGTTGAAGGAAGTCCATTCTGGAAGAACAGAGAACTTCCCCCCCACACAGCCCCAGAGCACGCCTGTCAAGGACATCTGACTTCGTACCTATTGTATTACTTGACACAGTAATAGGGGTCAGTGTTTTCAGTTTTCAGTTTCTGGCAGGATCCCCAAAGTAATTTTCAATTAAAAGATTAAATGCTGGTACCTGTCAAATGTGAAGACATATGATGCTGTAACAATATGAAATAGCTTCCTTACAATTAAATTAATTTCATCAGGTATTTAAGTAGGGGTTACAAATATTATGCCTTTGGGTAACTTGACTAAATACCTAAATGAAGTGTAATCATTTTCTATCTTTCTACCGTGCCTCAAGCGAAATGCCAGCCTGGCTTTCAAGTCCTTTCAATTGAATGACTCAAGTACACATAGGCCCAACAAAGTTTTGAATATTTTTGTTTCCATTGCTAGCCTGTTTTTGTTGAATTAGTAAAAAATAAAAATAAAAAAAAATAAAAATCGACAACTTCCTTTTTCTACCAAAATCATGGCTTCCCCCACCCCTCCCCCCTTCCCCCCCAAACACGGTTAGTTTTTGCTATAAATGAAGAAATAACGATGATCCCATATCATCACACAAAGAAACAGAGATTGTCTACCTTGTAAAACCCTCCTCTAATCAAAATATTAATTAGCAGAATTATGTTTCTTTTATAGTTCATACACAAATGTTGGGGAAATAGACCACACCTGAACCAAAAACAAAACACAGCAGCGACACTGGGGGACCTGAAGGCTCAAGTGTTACAGCAACTATGAGAACACCACCTTCATACTCCTCTAGACATGACTGGACCTCCAAGTCTTACATCTAATTTGATGTAGTGGAAATTATAAAAATATATCAGTACATTTAGCAGTTTTGAAGTGGTCTAAACCTGTGGCTAAGGCTCTGGGCTGGATTCTGAGATGAATTAAAAAGATATTAAGTTTCCCTGGATCTAGTGCTTTTGCTAGCACTTAAGCTCTACATTTTTGTTTCCCCAGGTGTAAAAAGGACAATGATGATGCTTACCCTAATTTGAAACATGCTTAGACATTTCTCAATATAAAGCATTTAACTTTGAATTCATTTTCAAGTCTGTTAAGTAGAATAACATTCTCAAATGCTGCTCCCAATGCTTCAGGAGGTCAACACAAAGATGCTATGCCTGGATTATTATTTGAAGTGCTGCAGGATTTAAAAAAATCGTGTGATTAAAACTTTGACTCAGCAAAGTCTTACAAAAGCACTCAACATAAGCGATGGGATTACCTTGAGTGTAAAATTAAGCATATACATGACTTGTATGTTTAAATGCAGAAGTTCAGCTTGGCTGCAAGAACCACACTGCACACAGAAACAAAGCAAGAGTAAATCTTTATTTTCCCATGCAGACATAGGTACAAGCACCCTGCACCCTAGCCTCGTAACTTGTCCTCCATTCATCAGACTGTGTTTATTTTTGCTGTAGGTGATGTGATTAGGAGAACTTAGGGAATGAAAACTTTTTAATCAAGTAAAGATCTCTAGAAGGAAAAAAAAAAAAAAAAAAAAAAAAGAGGGCCTGTTCCACCTTTTAAAACACAAGGCCAAGAGTTACATATACGCATTTAGAGATTAATTTCATTTAGTTGAGGTTATAATTAAGAAAAGGAAGTATTTCTTCATGTTGCCTGTGAAACCTGCTGCCACAGAGCTGCTGAAATAAATTATGTTTTGGTAGTAACAGAAACAAAACCAAATATACCACCATTAATAATCTATGGATTTAAGCAGATTGTAACTATCAGATCACAGAACCTAATAAGTAAATCATAGATAAGTTAGTTTAGCTGATGCACCGCACTAATCTCACTCCCAGATAAACCACTGCAGAATTGTGTTGTTATGTACCCGTCTACCACCAGGATAAGGATAACAAGGTTTTCTACCAGATGATTCAAGAGCAATCCTGTCCTACAGTACCAAGCAGAAACACCAATTCAGAAATTAGTCTCTGGCTACCAGGAATCGACACTCCAGCCTCACACTGTATGATCAGAGTGCAATAAAACCTAACAGCAAATTGGAACAAGTCACATTCAGAAACCAAAAAGACTAGGATTCATCAGCTGAGAGAGAAAAATCAAGGAGAAATACCATCGGTATTCCCAGAAGAAAAAAAAAGATTTGAAAAAATGAACATTCATTAAGGAAACGTTATTTGACATATAATTAAAACTTAAAAGAGTCGCACAGAAGTCAGACTACTTGGGATTCATGAACGCAAAGCAGGATGCTAGAGGAGAGGAGCGTAGATATGCTGGAAAGCATTAACCTGCACTGTGTGTCGATTAGGAATACGAAAGTAAAAGAGCAATATTTCTTCATGTAGCTTGGACGACCTGAACACGTTTATCTGGAGTAACGTGTACTGGTATGAACACAGTGTTTTTTCAAAATTTAGAATTTGTCCCAAGTACAGAAGTCATACAAAATAAAAGCTTCACATGGAAAACAATTACTGTGTCAAAAAACACACAAAGTTTGGAATTGTGGGCTCTACAAGACTTCAGGAGACAGCATTAAGAAAAACACCATCCTTCCTGTGAGCAATTAGCATAGAAGTTCCCTGAACAAAAGCCCTTCATTCAAGAGAAGCTCTCCCAAAACCACAAAGAAATATATCTTAAGTAATGCACCTAATATTTTTCAGGATATATCACAGACACAGCTGCACAAACGTTAGCATATGAAAAAAAGAATTTTAGCCAATTAGCACACAAATCACCATTTACAAACCCCTTTGGTGTCTTTTTTTGTTTCAGTCAGAACTCAAATTTCAATTGTAGCTATTCTGGGATATTTATTTTATGGTAATCCACTTTTCAAAAGTTTGAATCTACATTACTTTCACTGAAATAGATGCTTCTAAAATGAAACATCTGGCTGAAAGAAGAAGAGTTTTGGCACTGCTGGGCTTTAAAAATCCTACATATATGAACCTATAGCGACATGTAGATCAAAAGGAAAGAACAATGAGAAAAGCTGTCACGGACTTAATCCTGCCAGCAGAACAATTGGTTTTCTTCCGAAATGGAAGCATGACAGCAGCTTTTAGAGGATTTCAGAGGTGCAACTCATCTTAACCAGAAAATACAAACCACTGATTGGTGTCCATATAGATTTCCACACAGCATATTTATTTTCATACACTGCTGCAATCCGTTTTATGAATGGGCAATACTTATGACAGGCTCCCCTTTGAGGGCTGTTATTCCGATCAGACCACAAGCACATTGACAATTTTATCAACTGGATTTTGGCTGCAGTTAAGAAAGTCCTTTTAAAATGAAAACAAGATTATTCTGATTTCAAGACACCTTCCTTTCCTGGGTGTTCAGAGAGGGAAGTGTGGAGGGAAGGACTTCAGCAAAGGTATTTTTGAGGAAGGTTGAAGTATAAATGAAGTCCATGAAATATTTTTCTTTATTTAGGAAGCTAAAATGCCTGGCTGATCTAAATGCATTAAGTGGAATGGATACATTCTTTGTAATGTTAATTGGTTACAAATGAACATTAAGAACAATAAATGGTATCAAGCACACGGAAACATGGAAAATAATGAAAAATTGACCCTCTGCACACTTCTTTTAGCTAGTCTTTCAGAAGGATGATGACAGATGCAGATTTAATGCCCTTGCTTCCAAAACCATAAGGATCTGTTAAACTCTGTGGCCTTCCAGAAAGCACACTTGTCCTGCAGCATTACTATTTGATCTACTGCAGTGAAAATATCCTAATACATTGCAAATTTTCAAAATCAACATCTCATGCAGTTCCCACACACTTGTGAAAACACTGCCATTTAAGCACTATACAAAGCTAACAAATTATAATGCTTCTCCATAGGACTTTACCATCAGCTTATCCACAGAAAAATGCACTGTACTGCTTATTGATAAGCTGATCCGGTTCCCCAGTAAATCCAGTTCATCCTTCTTAGTCCATCTCGCTCTGCTTCCAGCAGAGCCTGGCTCTTCAGTTATTTAGAAATCTACCATCGCAGATCAAATTTCCTCACAGCTAGTTTGCATCCATTTATTTGCATTAATTGCAGTCTTTCAAACAGCACTGTTTTTCTGATACTTTCTCCCATGGATATATTTATAAGTCATATCATCTCAGATTTCATTTTGCTAGGATAAATAAATCATCGCTGATGTAGTTTCTTGCAGCTAATCTTATCATTCCCATGATCCTGGTAACTCTTCTGTGGATTTATTGCATCTTTTTCAACAAGGACAGCTGGAGCTGTACAGAGTATTCAGATACAGCTTTACTACACCCTGCGAGGTACAAATGTTACTTTTTCAAGTAGGGGTACGTGGTCAATCTCAAATCCCATTTGCCTTTATGTACCTGGGTAGTGCTACCAGGCATGCTGAGATCAGCCAGTATAATCAGGTTTGTCTCTTCCTCTGTTGGTCTCAAACAATGTTCCCAGTTTGCATCAGAAACTGTCAGTGATCCCGAAGTGCCTGACCTCACATTTCGTTATATTAACTTCCAGCCTGTTTCTATTATTCCAAACCTAGAGGTCACCTACCTCTTACTGCAAGATATCCTTGCACTTTCTGCATTAGGGATGGGTCCCAACTGCATATCATGAAATTTTCTCAAGATTTGCTGACTTTTTGTGCCTAAGTCATTAATAACAGAATAAAACATATCCAGTGCCTGGACTGATCATCCAGGAACTTCACTTCCTTCCTGCCCAGTACATCCCCCCCTTTCAGCAGAATCCATTCTCATCTCTCCTGCTGTGCTGGTACAAATCCCCACCTTCTGTGGTCTAACCAGAAACCCCTTACTACTCTCTCACAAGTGCTTTGCTGCAAAACATCTAGAATGGATTAACTCTTTCTAGACAAACTGCTATTTTTACAACAATACCTGGAAAACTCACATCATATGTTGTCCCTTTTTTTTTTTCTCCAACGCCTTCCACCTTTACTGTTGGTTATCTCACATAGAGAGCCCATTTTATCCAGAAAAAGAATAAAGAACACTAGGTAATAATTTTCTGCCATAGGTTATAAGGAAATCAGAAGATAAATATCCTGTGAAAGAGATTTGATCAGCTTATGAAATATAGATATTTGTACAAGAGTTGCTCTGAATGTAGCACCTCCTACTTTATCATGGTGGCCCAGCACATTAGAAGATACTGGTGGTACAGCAGAAGAGGGTGAACCTTCCCACCACTATTCCTTTACATTTTGTTGCTGTATGACAGACGGCAGCAGAGGGGCAGTCTGACAAAATAGTGTCTGACATGGAAGCATGGATGAAGCAAAGGTGTGGAATTGAATTCTTGTGGAAGGATAATTAAAAAAATGCACCCACTGACATTCATTGATGTTTGCTTAATGTTTACAGAGCCCCACCAGAGGATGTGAGCACAGTGAAGTGGTGCATTTCTACATTGGTAACAGCAGGTCACCTCCGCTGGTGCAGAGTGTTTTGTAGCTGAGAATCACTCTGCCAAAAGGTATTACTGTGCTCTTTGTAACATGACAGAAAGTGCAGCAATGACAGCAGAGCAGCAAAATCCCAGGCTGCAGCAAGTGATGACTTTTTCAAATGCAACAGCTGTGGGCACAGAGACAAAGGAAAGAACCTGCTTGCCTTTGGAAGGCCACACAGATCTCCAGTGAGATACCCTCACCTTCACTGCCAACCCTTAAATGAGGTCTGGGAAGGGGTGGATCCTGGCTCCACTCCTTCTAGTCACTCAGTGCATTACATTGCATGCACCTGAGCTCTCATGGGTTGACCCGACCTTCCCACCAGGTGCTCAATCACTGGTTTAAGCCATGACTTAGCATTTTCACCATAGTATCTTTTTGCAATTTCCATGAAAGTAAATGAGGCATTGTTTTCAGAGTGAGCTGTGTATGTCTATTAAACACAACAATCCAGCACAATACACTCGTTCTCTGCCAATTTCCAAACTTTGAGAGTGCCTATATCCAACCTTGCAAGGAAAGGCCTCTGTTGGTACTTGACTGAAGGGATATTTGGTCTAGGTCTGTAAAACATGGAGTGAAACACCAAATCCAGTTAATTCATGTCACAGTCTCCAATTATATCATTCACACTGCTGAACAAAACTCAGGCTCTTTCATCAATAAATAGGAAATATCCCTTAGAAATTAATGGAATGCATTTCCTTACTTGATTCATCCACCCACACTAAATTCCAGAAGTCCATACAATCCTATTTTACCATGCTTCTTAGTAATTCATTCAGCTCCCTACTGAAATGAACTCAGGCCCACATCCCTCTTACACAGCACAGAAAGCATTTCATCCTTTTAACTTCTACATTACTTGAAGTTGTGTGATAACAAAACATAAATAACTAGAGGTGAATTGACAAAGATGAAGATCAATTTTACAGGGAACCTTAGCACTTAGGTGCACTCAAGTGAAGCGTCTCTTGTCCAACACAAACTCTGTGTTGACAGTAAACCTGCAAGAGCTCTGTAGGGCGTGTTGGATTAAATTCAGCCAAAAATGTTTCCTCCTTAAGCATAAAACAAAGGCATAGCCCCCAGAAGGAGGTTGTGGGTGGAAGAGAGATGAGAGCTGAATTATTTTTCTCCCAAAACGAAGGAACTGTTTTGGCTTTTTCTTTGCTGAGGTCATTTTGTGTCTGCATAGATAATAATAAATACACTGTAATCACTGTGGATGTGTGAGGCAAACCAAGCTATTTGGGCTCTTACAGAAAGCAACGCTAGGAAAATAAGCCAGCAACTTTGAGTGTGTCATATGCCCAGCTAAAACAACCTTAAGTTCAATTTCCCTTATTCATCTGCTCTTTCAGATTATTTAAAAAAAAAAAAAAAAAAAAAAAAAAAAAAAAGAAAGAAAAACCACAACCGCAGATGACGTTAAACACTTATGGTGTGGGTAGCTATATAACGTACCCACCTTGCAGAACTTCAGGAGCACTCAGACTGGTTACAACACTGACAGAAGAAATCCAACCCTGATTCTCATACACCTGTTAGTTCTCTTCCTGCTCACCTTTCTGTCATAAATTCATGTTCCAAACACAGCACCACTAGCTAGACGCTACTGATTTTGTGTTGTGCTTACGAATGCAATAAAATAATTAGAGGGTTTCCCCAGGTCAGCCACCACAGAAATGAACCTTGTGTTTCGTTTTGCCTGAAAGAAAAAGCTCCCAATGTGGCATCCTAATTTGGATATCTATTGACCCATGTTAGCAAGCTGTATCTACCTTTAAGATCCCAGCTACTTCCTCTGCATTGGTTAAACTTCTAGGAGCTTAGAAGAGCTTCAACAGGAAAAGGCCATGGTTCAAAACAGTAGGAAATAATACCAGGATATTTCTTTAACTGGACCTTGAAAATCAATTCACTCAGATGCATCACCTTATGAATACTGTGATCTGCTAGAGAATTTTTCTAACTCTCAATAAAATAACTGCCTTACCTTAATCAATGCCCTTCCCACCACAGCAAGAAATTACTGGAAGTTACTCATGGTGTTACTTCAGTATTAAACTCCCACTCGTCTGCAGCTTTATCATACCAGCCTGTTTTGGGCCCCTACGAGATTTACAAAGACCTCACACCATTTTATTGCCTGCATTTTACCACTTGGACTGCACATTAATTTCAATTGACTAACATAAGTGAAAAAGATACAGATTGTTGCTTTCTGTTTATAAGTTTGTCAGAGGACTCTAGATCTTTTCTAGATCTAAGTCCTGCAGAAATTAGACAAGAAAGACGACCCAAGGAACACCAGCCATTTCAGTTATGAATGCACAGCTTTTCAGTTGTCCACAAATTGAATTTGTTGTGCCCTCATAAACAGGCTCATGAGAACTGCTGCATCTTTCACATCCAGATAAACTTTTGACTGGCTTAGCAGGAAGAACTCAAAGAGTGGAATGAGCAGGTTAAAAACTTCTCTAACAATATTGACAGCCTTAGTGAACTCCATACTCAAAGTTGATATTAAAGATATGCTTAAGAAAATACCGTTCTTATATCTTCTCTGGGGGGTGACACATCTATAAGAATACGTGTAAACAAGGCCCAGGAGTTTACTTGTTGAATGTGGCATAAATTCTTTGTTGCTAATGTTACATAGGTCAGTCCAAAAGCAATGCCTCCTATTTATTTCAATGGAAACTACAATACAAAGAGCACAATAACACTGCTCACTAGAACAAATTCTCAGCTACAAAACATTCTTCTTCACATAGTTACAACCATCAGCTATGCATTTTTGCCAGTAACGGACAAGGGCCTGTGTGCTGCACTTGTAAATACCTGCACCAGCAGAGGTGACCCACATCTTCACAGCAGCTATGATGGCATTGTTGCTAGGAAAGTGTTGCCCACAAAGTTTCTTGGGCCCAAAGGGATGGAAGTCAGAAGGCACCAAATCTAGACTATACTGTGGATTTGGTAGAACAATCCAGCCAAGGTTAGCAATGTGTTCCATGTCTTCAAACTGGTATGGGGCCTGGTGTTATTGTGCCACTGTAGAAAAGTGTAGAAAGGTCTTCTTCATCCTGACTCTGGAAGTTCAAGCCTTCAGCTTAGTTAGTGTTGTGTTGTAGCAGTCAGAGCTGATGGTTTTGTCCAGGTTCCAGGAAATCACAGCTTTCCTATCCCAAAAGACAGTGCACATTACATGATAAGGGCTGCACCTGAACTTTTTCTTTAATGGGCAATTCATATGTCACTACTACATGGACCACTGTTTTGACTGCAGCTTGTTACAGTGACATCTCATCACCAGTAATGATGCAATTCAGGAAAACATCATCTTCAGTTTCATATCAGCCTCATATCAGTTTGGTAGGTCATGTCAAACATGCATACAGGTGTTCTTCCTGTTCCTGATTGAGCATTTGCAGGATCCACCTGTTGCAAGTTTTGCAATATTCCAACATCACCACCACCATTTCCAACACACCGAAGCTGACATTCAGCTCCATACACAGTTCCCCGGTCATATGGGAACACATTTCCCATATGATTCATATGGATGAGCTGATTGAGTTGTTCTTCATTCCACAGGTGACAGCTATGTATATATTTGTAGCAGGGTTCAACATCTACTGACATAACACCAACATTCACCTTCATGAGCAAACATAACAAAATAGGAGGCACTGCTTTTGGAGCAGTCCTCATACAGCCAAAGGTGCCAGCTTACTTAATAGAAAGCACTTTACCTTAGTAGCGTTACTGAAATTAACTATCACAACTGCTGCTTTAGGCCCAAATAGTAACAGAAAGAGACTTTAGTGCCTGCAGACCAGACATGACCAGGACCCCTTCCTCTCAATGTTACCAAAGCCTGAGGGCACTGAAGCAATTTAAGATGACACACAGACAAAGAGGGAACAGCATGTACAAATGTGCAGAACGCACAACATAAGACCATTCACAGCCACATTAGCTCTACATTTATGTACTCAATTTTCATGCTAAGATAGGATGTCATTATGAGGAGCCTAGCTAGATAAAGGATAGCCTTGAATTTCCCATTCTTGCTAAATGGAAGACCCAGAAGCGCTACAAATGCGTATTTGCCTACCTATGAGATTTCACAGTGTTTAACAGTCAAAAACAATATTTTGCACAACATGGATTATGCTGTGAAGTTCCAGTTTCCCCAAAGTAGGTACTCAGCAAAATTCCCATTGACTCAAGCAGAGCCAGGACTTCCTATCAGTTCCCAAGAGGTCAGCTGTGCTGAGACTTGTGAGCTGTGTGCACCACCAACCCTTCAGCTTGTACTCACGCTTCTTGTGATCGTTTTTGCATGTGGTGGTTTTAGCTTTGTGTGCTATACAGATCAAGAAGCCACCACAACATTCTGGTTTGGTTTTATTTATTTCATGCAATAATGAGGCACGCTTTGTTTCTGTTTCCCAAGAAAAAGCGCTGCAGGGATGGAAATCAGATAAAACCTCATAATTCTTCTGGTTTCCCACCACACCACCTAGCTCTCTTTGTCATTACCCATTTGTAACAGCTCCGTTACTAAAACTTTTCCCTGCTTCAAATAAGCCTTATTTCTTCAGCTTCACATTATCAACAGTGATTAAACTGCTCTCACCTTGTTGATGAAGGTTTGGATGTTTGAAGACAAGTTTAGGTTAATTAATTGCTGTCTCATAAGGACAGTGGTTGACTGTGGAAAGACACCACAGTTCTCCTGCTGTAGTGCTTCTGACAGCTACCATTTCCAGTCACATTAGAAAGGGGAGAAAACTAAGATGATGTAAATGGACAGAGCCTGAGCTGCAGGAAATTCAGCACATTTGGTTTGCACAGGTTCTTGTGAACTTTTTATTTTTCCACATAAGCATTGTTGCACCCCTTGAATTTCACTCTGAGTTCCAAGTTCGAACAAGAATGCAAAAAGCTCAAATCAAAATGCACTTGAAACCAATGAATTCCTTTTGCAAAACCATGAGTGGGCTTCAAGTCACTTGAAAGATGCAAATGAAAGAATTTATGTGAAACTTACAACGGTTTTATGACTAAGTTTAGAGCAAAACCTGAAACTAGGCAAGTTTTGTGCGGCTCTGTAAGAAACATTTTATTCAGCAGTTCTCCTGGGCTTACTTTTGGTGCATGCGGAACAATGTGCTTTTTGCTCTTGCATAAGATGTCACAATATTCTAATATGCCAGATTATTTATTCTTTAAACCTCTGCTTAATATCATTCATCCTTCCTCTCTCTGGAGCAGAACCAGCACCAAGACTTTTGGGCAATAACTCTTATGACAACCCCCAGAAATCTCCCCTCTTATTTAGGATGTAAAGGGTTCCTTGCTCATGCTTATGCACCATCTGCCATTACCTACAAAGAGTAAAATGCCAAGGGTGGCCTTCAGCTGTCAGCTCTGTCCCTCTGAACAGGGTGTTACAGGATGTCTCATTCAGCATTTCCAGCCACAGGAGAGGGGAGATTCTTTCAGAGCAGGGAATAGCCTTCACAGCTGCAGAACACAGGAGGCCCAGGGAACTAAGGCCAGCAGCTGTGGAAGCAAATTTGGCTATATTGGTCCATTATTGCTGATGTACATAAGGCCTGAAAACCAGATTCAGGAAATAGCGCACATGCAGAAAGACTCATGGTCTTAATTTTCATATTTAGTTATGCAACTGTATAGTACATTAAACCTTGCTTTGAAGTTATACTCAATTGTTAGTATTAATAAAAACTTATGTCATTCCCACCAGTGAAATTGTGTTTAAAGGGAAACTCAGACCTGCCACCACCTTCTCATCTAGCTAAACCAGTCTACTAGCATGGTAATCATAACTTGAAGGTGTTGTCACAAGCACAAAGTTAAACTAAGCCAAACATCTTGAAAAAAAGAGACATCAAATGTAAAGCTGGAAACACTCACCTTTTCCTCCTACTGCAATTTAAGCATCAACTACTTACCATCCTAAATTATCCAACATTATGATTGTGTGCCCAATTCCATGCTAAAAGATCATCTTCCAGAAGATATTTATGGGAGAACTACAGGAATAAACCCTAACATTGTATGCTCAGCACCATGCTGTTCAACTACTTGTGGTTCTATCATGATGCGCAGTTCTGAAGATGGAAGATTTCCTGTCACCCTGCTGCTGAATTGCTCAAGTTTTGTTTTATAATCACATTAATTATTTGCACACAACTTTGCATACAATTCCTGTAACACAGAAGAAACTCTCAACTAATTTCACATATAAACATGTTTAGCTCGTTACCCTCTGATATGCTCAGATATTTAGCAGCAACACACAACCCTGGAAAGAACTTGGCAGACATTTTCCTCAATCCTTTTATACAGACACTAGGTATGATCTTTCAATTTGCTTTCAGTTTGGGGTAAGTGGTAAAGATTAACTCTACAAATGTAACGTTCTGTCAAGCAGATTCAGAATTCCCTCTTTCATATCATGCACAGAAAGCAAAAAATAAATAAATAAATAAACCACCAAGAAACAGACTTGCTCAGCAGTTGAAAAGCAGTGGCAAAAAAAAAATCCATTCAGCAAGAAGAGTCAGAGAAGTCAGGGAGGAAGTCAAAGCCACCAGCTTCCTCCTGGCCTCCTCCTTGCTGGCTAAGCAAGTAAGAAGGGAGCACAGAACAATGGTGGATGCTGCACAACAGGATTACTTTGGGGTCATTTGATTTAGTTCCCAAGTGCATGTTAACAGATACCTCTCTGTAAAATTTGCTCCATGTTGCTGCCACCTTGTCACCTCAAGTCACGTATGCCATGCTCAAACTGCTTCACCTACCCAGACTGAACCTTAGACACCAGTGGTCCCATCTTGGGGCCCAAAACTCCAGTGGCTCCCCCTAAAACTGGTAATTTTTCCTTTGGCAGTGCATGCCTGCCAGAGAGCATTTCTGAACTCACTCCAATGGAGTCAAGAGAAAAGTGCAGCTGAGTGAATCAGCAAGCAGGAAAAGATCAGGGACCATTTGATAAGTATAGGAACACAAGATAGCACAGCAGGAGAGGACACTGAAGGAGAAGACATCAAAAAGGGCAGATAATGGGAGGAGTGAAAATTCCAGGAACAAGAACAAAGGAAATATTATGACACAGTGGCTCACAACCTATGGCTTGAAGGCAACATGTTGTAATATTGCTTGTAACACAGGAAATTAAAACGTTCTGAGGGGGACACGAAAATAAAAAATTTAATGTTGCCAGCAGTGTGATACTTATTCAGTGTTGCTGTTCGCAGGTCAACACAGATTGAGGAGAAGAGCCCATTATCTCCTTAGCTAAAAGCTGTAATTACTCCACCTGATTCCCCTCCAAAAACTTTGTTGTGGCCTCTGGTCAGACGAATTCAGCCCTGGAGATCATCAGATCTTTCTGGCTGCAGCACGTAGGTACACAGCAACCACGATAAGAGTCACAACCCATTTCCCTACCTAGAGACAGCTGAATACCACATGAAGCATCTCTGCTGCTGCCTGTGCCTGAACAATCTCTAATTCCTAGCATTACTCATGGTGGTGCTCTCACCAATGAGATTATTACAGACACGAGATGCTCACTGCTGCTTTTCTGGCTGGCCCTGCTTCTGAGATTATGATCATCCAGTATAATATAAAAAAGTTGATGATTTCTGCTAGAAATCAGATGAAGGAAAAGACCCTCCTGTGAGACTTAGAAGATAACATTTCTTCATCTCTAACCAAATAAACACAAAGATGTTTATTCTCTGGTCCTCATTTCATGTACAAGATGATTTTGAAACACTTATGCTTATTTTACAACATGAGACAAAACAAATGCCCCTTACACACAGTAATAAATAATCCTTCTCCCTGCCACACACACGCACATACAACACTATTAACAAACTTCCTTCCACATCCTTCCTTTGTGGTTGTGAACTCCTCTGGGACTGACACAACTCCCAGAAGAGCCAACAGAACATTTGCCATCACTTTCAGCCAGAATATGATTGCGCCCCTTTCTTGTAGCAGGCAGAGCAGTTAACTGAACAGAGTTGAAGATGTATTGTAGGAGACAGAAGTAAATCAAATTATATGAAAACATTCCCACGGTTTTGATTTACTTCACAGAAAGAAGCAAAATATTAGACATCTTATATTACTTCACATTTGCCTGTAGGGCAAATGTGAGGTACATGTCCAGAAAATTCTAAAAATGTAGCAATAAGCCCTTTATACTAAGTTCTATATGAGTTCTGCATCACTGAAAATATAATATTATTCTAAGATTCTGAATAACAGTCTCTAATCCTGTCTCAGAGGCCAATGGATTCCACTGGTTTAGATCAGCTATTCTTTTGTAAAACTGAAGAAGGAAAACTAATTAAAATTGTAAACAGGTCTCTCCAAGCCTTAAACTGAGCAAGTTTGTAGTGTTGCTGACATCTACTGAGAGAAAGTGAAATTACACACATTAGCTAAGGGATAAAGGGAGACTTGGTCCTTAATTGCTTTTGTCATTTGCAGTTTTCAGCTGCATTTTACACATGCTTGCAGATTTATTTTTCTCCTTTTATCGATACTCAGTGGCTTCTTATAAGCCAACTCAACGAAGATGTTACAGGAAATTTTAAAAGGAAACATAAGGGACATTCAGAGGATAGATGTACCCCTTACATAAATACTGCAGACATACAGTTCCAAAAACCTGACTGACCGCATTGACATACAGCACCAGGTACACCAGGATGCACAGTCTAACTCATGCTCACTGCCCTCAAGTTATGGCAGCTGAAAACAAATCCATATGGAGCAGAATATTGGATATAAGAATCCATGTTGCACAAATAATATTGAATATTTACATATCACTTGTTTCCTATAGGAAATGGGTAATCTAGCTAGGCGATGGCAGGGATAAAGAAAAAAAGTGTCAATTAAGACAATGATAAGCAAAATAATTCTGACATTCTGATCTGTGTATCTGGTCTCATATGACATATAGCAGCTACACTTCTCAGATAGTTCAGACAAACATTTTGCTAGTATTTGATGCATTCTAAAGCACATTCATTCACCATGCAGAACAAAGATTTCATTGCCATTCTTATAACCACAGAACAATAACCATTACCATAGAGAATTCATTCCAACAAAGTTAGCAGGAAAGATCTGCACATCTCAGTTTCAGTAACAGCAAAACTAAATTATGAAAGTAATTTTAAAAAAGGAAACAACTTATGAAGTTTAACAGTGTGGGAATGAATTGGGGCTGATAACGATTGAGTGGATTTGTGTTTCTCCACTTCCGGGCAAATTCCTCACTGCTGAAGTTATACTGAATTTACAGTATTATTAATAAAAACTAGTTTGACCAATAAATATTTGTAACAAAATCTTGTCAATAAACCAGCTTAGTTAATTTGCTTTTTGCAGTAATACAAACAACTGCAAAAGTCAAAATTAAATACTCTATAACAAGCTTTGATCTGTGATGAATTTGTTATGTGATGTCCTTACCTTGACGTGGACAGGATTTCAGTATCCGCATGGATTTTTCACTTGTTCCTGCAGATTCTGCAACAGATATAAACACAAAGTAAGATCCTTGGCTCACATAGCTGATACATAAGTCTCAGTAGTCATTCTTGATCACACAAAGCTAAATCCCAACTTTTACATGTGAATAGGTCCAGTGGATAAAGCTGACACACATCCAGCTAACACTGAAGTTCTGGTTTGGGGTATTACTCATACATTAAAAATTGTAGCACAAAACTGTACTTCTTTAGACTTTCATGGGTACCCACAGCTTGGCATCTCTGCATTCTGATATATCAGTCCTGTGAGGACTAAGCAACTCAGCACTTACTTTTCCTGGGTCCATCAGTCATCACTTCCACCTGATCCAGTATACACTCTCCTTGCTCATACCGCCCTCTTCACAAAAAGTGGAAGCATCCACATCATTCTAGAATAGAAAACATTAGTTTTTACTGTTTGTCCACCACATAACCCTTCAATGAGAGACTGAAACCTAGTCTTCCCCTTCCACTCCTCAGACATGCTAGAAACCCAGGCCATATTTGCCCTGTCCCCAGGGCTTGAGAACCTCGAGAATAGTTTCCCTAGGTGAAGATGAGTTTACACCTGTTCAAAATAGCTCCTCTGCCTATGGTTAACGAACTCTTCAGAGACATACAAGAAACAGATGAGGGGAATAAGGCCTCTGCCATGAAGGGATTAAATTCCAGCAGAATTTTACAGTCATCTAACCACCATCTGATGGCACAATTCAAAGAAATGAGTCACTTAACTTTTCTCCTGTCCAGAACCAAACTGCAGATGCGGAGTACCTGGAGGTACTTCTATATTGGCTCCCTTTTTGTTTTCTGGGGTCATTTGGTATTTGCACAGCCCCTCCAGAGGGGACTTCTCACCCATCACATAAGCAGCCCTGGTGCTCAACTCAAGGCTGTGCCTTTCACTCTGTAGTCAGATGTTTAAAAACAGTACAGTGCTCCTCACTGTAACATGTAAGCCTCTGAAAATCTTTTAATGAAATACTCTGCATACATTCATAACAATCCCCTTTAAATGGGCATTTAGGAGGGTTAAGTTTGCAGTGAAACAAAATCCTCTGGCCTGGCACTTGGACAGAGTTCTAACAGTCTTGTATCTAAAAATACATGGATTAGAAATAGAGAGAAAGGAACAGATATATTTGAATGACTGCTCATGAACAGAAATCACTTGCTTATTCTAATATAAATCTATTTCTGATTGCCTAAAAAGAATGTTGAAACATTTGGCTTCCTAGAAATAACTTGGTTCCAAAGATGAATCTCTGAAAAGGCTCATTCTAGCTTGCACTCATTAAAAACCAAGTCACTCAGATTAATATCAACATTTTGGCAATTCTAATAACAGAGACTGCCAAAAGTACGTTGTCTATCAAATGTACACGGAAGAAAGATGTTAGAATATTAAAAACAGATGTCAGATATCTATGAAAATACTCATGCTCCCCAAGTACTCCGCAAGGCAAGAAGTACAGAAACTCATGAAAGAAAACTCATGAAATTAATGCATTTCATTCAAATGCTGCCAAATGCCTTACATGTATGTAAACTTGCTTAAGATATGCATACTGAAAGATGTTAAGGAGGATTGAGTCATAATTTGATAATGGCCTTGTACATTAAAGTTTGGGGCACAGCAGTTCAAGAAAAAGTTAAAGGCTACTTTTTACCATTTCTTATTTAAACTGTCAAATTCTGTTCATATTCTGTTACAGAGAAAGCATGCAAGGTCTTCACATTATTGAGTATTTATTTACATTTTAATTATTATTCTACTGACAAAGTTCACAGAAAAAGCTCCTACTAGAAAAACGTCTACACAACTCACTGAAAGTACTCATCACATAAAAAGAGCTTATTGTCTAAAATAAAAAAAAACACTCAGAAAACCTAAATGTCTTAAGAATTTATTTGAGCAGGCACAGAACATGCTTTCATCTTCTGCTCTAGTTACTTTCAATATTGACAACTCAAAGCAGTAAAAATGAAACAGCTTCCAAACAGAAAATCATGAGGAGCGGCAGATTTTTTTTTTCCCCTCCTTAAGAAGCCTTGGGTTCTTTTTAATTGGCAGAAAAAGAAAAGATTTTACTTCTAGAAGAGATGTTAGAGATTTCAGGCACAGAAAAATCACCTTACAAATAACCAAAAGTGCCACATATCAGATTCAGGGGGCAGAATATTGAAAATTAAATACAATAAAATTTAAAAACCTACAAAAATACAAGTTTCAACTATTGTAAAACTCCTTACATAATAACAGGCAATGACAATACTGTATTTCCTATGAGATGATATTATTGGAAGCCCACAATCAAGAAACTTGAACAAAGTATTTTGAATTAATGACTGAAGTTTTGATTTCCTACCAAAATCACCACTTCCGTAAGAAGGGGGTGACAGCTCTATAAAATTAATCATCTGACATTCACTTGAGGAAGACAAGTGAAAACAAGACTTGTCTTGATTTTAAGCTAAAGGTTGAATGCACACTAAAATAACAAAGGTTTTCAGAGGCAAAGACCAGCTGTTTGACATTAAAAGGATGAAGGATGACACAATAGTAACATAAAAGCACTATAACGCAATACAATCACAGAATCATTAAGGTTGGAAAGATCACCAAGATCACCTCATCCAACCAGCAAGCCATGCCTGCGACCACTCCAACCACGACCTCCAGTGCCAGCCAGGCACACTGCTGGCTCGTGCTCAGCATGTCAGCTAACACCTCCTGATGCAACGTCCTAGCAGGAGTGCCAGTAGCATTGTCTGTTCTTCAAAGATTTCAAAACCCTGCTCGTTTCATCTCATGGTTTAAAGCCTCACAGCTCTGCAGGGCACGGCTGCCCAGCACCAGTCCTGCTGCAACAGCAGCTGCCTCTGTGCCCAACCAGGTCCGCAACCACAACCACCCATTTTACAATCATCCCCTTACAATTAACAGATGTGAAAGCAAAGTTGGCATATATGGATGGCTGACTTTTTTTTTTCCCCTTGGAATAACCTGGTTATATCCAGTTTCCGCAGCAATTCTAAGAGTGTTTACATTGTTTTTTTTCATTTCCCTTTTCTAATAATACAAAGCAGACGCGGTGTGCCTGATTTTCCTCAGGAGGCGGTGGGAGAGGAAGGGTGCTCCTGGCTCCTGCACGGAATGCGTTGAGGGGAGAGGAAGGGGGGCCGCGGCCAGGGTTATTTATTTTGTTAATATCTTTGGACCCCAAGGGCCCCATTCTCGTCCTCCCTGGCCGATCTCCAGACTCAGGCTGTCAGCCAGGGAGAGTGCAACGTCCTCAGGCTACGGCCCATTTCAGGTTTCTCCTCGGCTCTCCCCAGCATTTCCGTCAGCTCAGGGGAGGCTGTGCTGTCACCCACCTGGCACTGTGTGGCTGTGAGCCGGCCATCGCCTGCATGGGCTCCCCAAGGCTCACATCACCCCGCAGTCACCGAGCTAACCTCGTCACCCCAAGTCTTCCCACCCCCTCACCAGCCCTGTGAGAAATCCCTGCACTGAGACTGGGGGCCTGGATTTCCCCCCTCAGGGGTGACTCACTGGCAATTACTCCCCTTCCGTGTTTTCCTTCTCTTCTGGCTCCTCAGGGAGGCCCAATATTTAATTACAGCTCCATGAAAGAACTAGATATTTAATTACGTGATTATGTCAGAAAGCTTAGCTTAACACAGCATCATAAATCCTCAAAAATGTGTTCATGTTGGCTTTAAGCTGAAGCAGAAATTGCAAACAGGCCAGTTGCATTCTTTAAGCAGTGCAAACAGAAGCAGCATCAGACAAGGATGCATACACTTGTATTTTTCCAGTAAAAATATCAAACCTTAAAAAAAACTACTCAAAATTAAGCTTAGTTGCTTATCCTACTGACATAAGGGTATGTCTACCTAGAACAGTGTGGTTCATTAAATGGCTAACCAGACAGAGCTTGGTGCTAATGAGACCATCTTGCCTCCAGAGCCTTGACAAGCCAGCCTGCTGGGTCCTGCCTGGTGCCACGTTGCTGCCTCTAACAGCATTATACCAGGAATACACCAGCTAATTATGTATACATGCAATTTTTCAAAGCCTAAATCAAGTTCTAAACAAGGCCATATGGGGGAAAGGGGTAAAGGGATAAACAAATAGTTTTCTCTTTACCTTAGGGTTTAGAATTATTATGACAGCCTTGAATCAACGGCACTATAACAGAAACAAAAAACATACAAAATGCCTTGCATGGCACAGCTGTGCAATGGGAAATTCCACTGGGACATTCCCATTGGGATAAGAACTCCAGTCAGAAGCACAAACTGGGATGCTACTGAAGTCATGGCCAAATTAGACAGCAAGCCTGGTTTTAAACATCTACTCTGCACCATGAACACACACTGATAGGCAAATGGCTGCAGTAGTTCAGACTGACCCCAGGGAGCTCAGGTTTGTTCTAACTGCTATGGAAAACTACCTCTGTCCTGGTAGGCTGTATGCCACATTGAGTTATTTCTGGTCCTTACACAGTTGGTACAAAGACTCAGAGGCAGCTCCACCAACATACTGTCTGCTCTGGCTAAACAGACAGGAGTAAAATGTGAATCCATGTGATACCCTACTGGAATTAATAATGCTGGCTGATCCAGTATTACTAATAGTGAAACCATAGCCTGGGAAAACATTTCTTGCTGCAACGACAGGCTGTAAAACGGAAAGTTTGGCCTTCAGAAAGTATCCTGATTCTCTACTGGCCTCACATGGCCAGGTGGTCCTTGATCAAAGCCCACGTGTAACATATTTAAAATGCCATCTGACCCAGGGCAGCCCTGTGACATATACCACTCCTACAAACATCTTATATTACTACCACAAACATCCATCTCACTGTCCAAGCAACAAAGTATGGATTTCATATCAAATTCCATGATAAAGTGTAATCTGACTCTCATGTCTCCTCTAGTCCCAATAGTAAAACTATTTACTTAGACATCAATTTAGCAGTGAACATAGGATTAAGTGTAACCTATGCTTAAGGATGAATGGCACGCTCCCCTTCCTGCCATGGCTAGAAAAGGCATTCTAGGATTTCATCCTGATGCCTGCATTGCTGTATCATAAAGCTCCCAAATACTTTTGGGGTTATCCTTTTTTATACACCGACACTCAAAAGAGAAAGCACACGGCACCTCCTGCCCTGCTCAGATACGCCAGAGAATTAGAGATCACACAGACAGGTTGCAACAGACTGAAACACAAACTGCTGCTCCCTCCAGACCTACGAAACTTTAATTCTCATCTCCATTTGTAAAAGGTAAGAGATGCACAGTTTGGGTGACAGTCTCCTATAGATCTCAGGATACTACTAAAAGCACAGTCTGATCTCTCTCTCTAGGTCAAAATAGAAGGCAGAGCTCCTTCTCTGTGGAAGATGAGTGTGATACTTCATAAGACAGTCATGACGGCTGAAATCTGAAATGTTTTGCCAATTCCCTTTATGCCAAAAGCCAAACGAAATTGATAACCCTGAGCAGCTACTGCTAAGATAGAGAACAGAGCTCCTCTGAACATCTGGCTAATATATCTGACCTGTGTTCTGTTTTGCAGGAGGATTCTGACATCCTAGTAGCAATATATGCTGTTCATGCTCTAGGTGCATTTTTTATTTTATAAAGTGCTGCCTACAAAGTGGCAAACTGTAGCTTCACCATGCATTGATTGAATTATCTTTAAACTTTCTCAGCCTGTAATGTAGATACACAGCACAACAGTACAAAAGTCAGCTTCTAATGTATATACTTAAAGTTGTGTTATCTTTGGTTCTCTGCAACAAAAATACCCAAACAGAGCAATGAAATAACATTCCATATGTATTTAAGTCAAGTGTCAACAGCCACTAAGAGTAAACCCATAAAATCCACTTCCTCTCTATTGTGTGTCAGTTTCAGTCAAAGGAGGGGTCAAGATGAAGTCTGAGCACTTTTGCCTCTACACAAACAAAGCACAAAAAGAATGCATAAACAGAATTTACATCTGCTACAAATAATTTGAAGTAAATTTTATTACTGTTTTCTATCTGCATTTTTCAATCTTGGGAAGAAGTAATTAATGTTTGAACAGCACAGATCATGACTACAGAAATTACTCAGACCACCCCATCCCTACAGTAAGATCAGAAACCACAACTGGAGGAGGTAATCAGACTGGTTGATGTACTTCAGATTCAAGATCTGATTAACAGAGTTAATTTCCATTAAATTCCATAGCAGTTAAGGCAGCCAAGCCATGCTGTCAGGTTTTAATCGTCAACAGAACTGAAAGCAGTGGCTGCCTTCGTAAGAGAGGAATATGCTCCAATCATGGGATTGAGCAGCACAGAAAATAACAGCCCAACCTGATTGTTCCTTTACTCAGACCATGCAGAGCTGTTCTCTGCCATCAGTTCTTAGTCCAGTGCAGTTTTACAGACCTGCAGATGAGAGCCTATCACATCCCACAGGAGATCATTAAACAGATAATTGCTCTTTTACAAGATCCTTAGCTTTATAGTCACAATCCACATTTTCCTCCTAGCTACATTCATTCATCTTTATTCCAAGTCTTCCTGAAATGCATCTTTGAGTAATAAGCCATTAAACAATTTGTCTTCTGTCTCTACACTCTTGCAACAATGAATAGATTACATTGTCAGAACTATAACACCACAAATTTCCAGTGCACACTTTCAACAATAAGGTATTAGGTATTCTAATAAATACAAGGTTATAACTAGAGGAAATGAATTACCAAGTTATAGATCAGCGAGCAAAAGGTGAAACTGCTGAAGAGATGCTCTTATTAGATTATCCACCTCAAGGCTTATTTATAGCCTTCACTGTGCTTCCCTATTCATCATTTTTATGGTATGTAGAAAGAGGTACAAAGCACAAATTGCCTTTTTTTAATTAACATGGACATTTTAGATAGGCTCAGAGCAGCATAACCAGGCTAGGTTACTTTTTTTCTTCCAAAACATGAAAGCAGAAAACGTATCTTATTGATCTGGTAGAGCTGTTAAAAGCATTGAATAAATTCCCTATCAGTCTATTCAGCACACTTGTCAGCTTGCCACTTCTCAATATGCTTGCCTATGATTTGCCAAGAAATACCAACAGGCTGGGGAGTAGCTCCACTGAAAATGCCCCAAGGGTTTTGGCAGAGAGTGAGCTGCAGGAGCCAGCACCAAGCCTGGTCTACCTGGAGCAAAGACAACTTAGAAGGGATCAAAGAACAGCCCTCAAGTACCTACACAGAGAGCCTCAAAAAGAGGATAAAAATAAAAATTAAAAAAGGCATGAGCTGAAATAAGAGCGGTCTTCAGGGAAAACTTTTTCCCCAAAGGACAGTCACATTTGGTTGAGCACCTTCATCCGGCCTCACAACTGAGCCTGCTTTGCACAGGATGTTGGGTATGAGTACTCAGAGGCTCTAACTAGAACTACCCTAGGAACCCAGGCTGCAATCAGGACTTAATGATTTTAACAGTTAGCATGGAAGGGACTTTTTAAATTGCACTCAAACAACTCTGCCTCTCCCAGCTCTGGAAAGGTTGGTGCTGCGTAAGGCCAACATCACCAGTCCCGACAATCTCAACCTGTTGGGACAGCATAACCCAACCAGCAGCCACGTTACACTAAGGCTCCTTCTAATAACATCTAGAGTAGGAAAGAGTGGGAAGGTGTTGATGTTGACAGCTTGGGCTGTGCAGAAGCATAAATTAAGCTGAAACTGAAGAAATGAAGATTATTCCAAAATCATTTTCTGAGGAACCCCTCAACTTGCCCAGGGTCACTGGCAACAAAGATACCTCAATATCTCCACATCTCAAAATAAAAAGAGGAAAAAAAAATGCATGAACATGGTCACTTTAACATAATGAGTAAAGAACGCCCACCAAAAAATGTGATTTTGCAATTATAGCCTGCATTAGAAGCTTTGATAAGGAATACAGCACTTGCACAAAAACTGAATGAGCATGCACTTCCCAGCAGCTCCCTCATCACTGCTTTAATATCAGGATCAGATCTGGAGTTGCAAACACTGTTCCACTTGGTCCTATAGCTTTATTACTATCTCTTTTAGATGTTTTAGTACATATACCCATCTCTTCAATGTCTGCAAGGATACCATATTCATAGCACTACCATATATAGGGAAAGAATCTTTAGAAATACTTAGCTTCTAAAAAACATGTAGCATTTCTCTTCAGCGCAATTTAAGTGGTCTCTATAGATGGAATGAATTACAGCACGCTGTCAGGATTTCCAGAAAAGGTCCTTCCACTCCAGGAAAGTTCAGTTGCATTCTGTTTAATTGCTCTTGGCAAGCTTGCACTATTGTTTTTGTACAAACAGAAGTAAATTTGCTATAAATAAAAAAATGGAACTTTACATGAATGAAGAAAACATCAAATTCCCTAATCTTCAAAAGAAATTCTATCCCTGAATAATTAACTATGATATATTTATAAAACTAGAATAATTGAAAACAGGATTCTAAGTTGATTCATGTAGACTGCGCTGAAATATTTATTATTGCAAGTCCAGAAGATCTGTCTGGGTTTTGTCACTGGAAATGTCTAAACTCAGTGTCCAGATGTTTATTTAAGTTGCTCCCACATAGTTCTAATGTCAATTACCAGGGGTTATCAGAGAGCATCACTGTGTATCTTCCTTGACTAATATTCTCATTTCTTCTGCATCTTTGATGTTTTCTTTCATTAAAATTCCTGGCTCACAGCCACAAAAATCTGCTGTGCAGGCAAAAAAAACTTAGTCTGCAGACATGACATATGATGATGCCCTATGTCTGTGCAAGGATAATATTTATCATCAGCTATCATTCAAGCAGTGCTATAATCAGTACAGTGCCAATTTAAAGCAGCTCAAACCAATAGATGTGAAATCAATGAAGGAACACTTTTAACTGATACAAATCAATTGTGTCAGTAAATAAAAGATTATTACTTGAAATGAAGACTTTATGAATCTGTGTTACCTTCTCCCCAGCCCCTTTCAGGAAAAAGCAGGGAGAAGGCCAATGATAAAGTAATTTCACACATAATTACAACTGGAATTGATGGATCTGTAGCTCTGGAAACCACAATTACACTGAGACTTTTATAGTAACCAGGAGACAATGCAGGACACTCCTAGCTGACGCAAACAGAATGAGTTTATCACACAGCTTATGAAGATTTCCTACATTCAAATATAAACTCTTGGTTAACAGCTCATTTATATATATATCTGTTGCCCAAACCCTGTTGGTTCATCTTGATTTGTAGGCGAGTTATCAAAGAGTTATTGTTCCTATTTGTAAGAAAACAGAAGAAAAAAAAAAAAAAAAAAAATCAATGCCAATTCAATAATTGGAAATAGAGACACAAGATGCCTGGGGAAAAAAAAAAAACACCACCTCATGTTTTCATGCCAGAAGCCAAATAAACCAGGTTCCTCCCTTGGGGAAGAGTGGTACTATTTTAATTCTCCCAGATTCAGTACAAGTGGACACCTCACAGCATTAAAGGATAATGGTCTAAATGACTTCCAACCAAAAATCTCATTGATCTTGTAATTCATATCACACCTTCCAGAGTTGGTTTGGAAGAAATGTTTCCACCTATCACGTAACGTCCTGGCAGCTAAGTCTCCAACATGGTTGAGTCAGACTGTTCAACTGAGACCCCCAACAAATATTGTCATCACACCTCCAGTTTCAGTTGCAATTCCACGTGCATAATAAGAAAATCCCATGGCTTCTGCCGAAAGCAAGTTTCCTCACACAACTACACACAGCTGGCACTGCACACAGCCTGCAGGTCACAGCCAGGTTGGGTAAGGCCCTGGGCAGCCTGATTGAGTGCCTGATTTAGTGGCTGGAAACCTTGCTTGCTGCAGACGGGCTGGAACTAAATAATCTTTGAGATCACTTCCAACCCAAGACACTCTGTAATGATTCTATGATAGAGGTGGATGAAGGGGACCATGTTACAACCAGAGCAGGCCACTTCCACTGCCATCTAACTCAGCGTAAATTAAATGTACACTATGGGCAACAAATAACAATAGGGAAAACATTTTGAAAAAAAGTGAAGAAAGACACCGACAAAACTCTGCACATGAAGTTCCTATTCAGCAGAAGCATATTAAAAAATACCTCCTACAAAGTGCTCACCTTCAGAGACTCAGTAAAAGCTCAGACTGCCACTACTTGCCATGCTATATCACTGCCTCAGTCTGATAAGTATCAACATCAATATCAGCTGTGTGGAAGTAATATGAATATGTTCATTAAGCACCACAGCTCCACTCATTTCCCTCACAACTTCAGTGAGGATGTGCCCATTGGTGCATGATGCAGCTATGCTCTCCAGCATCACAGTCAAAAGAAAAGCAGTGAGGCTGTCACAGTACAAGTTCTTCTAAATTTCCCTGTCAGAAAATCATCCTTATGCATAATGCTGGAAGACACATTTGCTCATACCTGAATGATGAAAAGTAAAATCCTTAGTTCAGCATTTCTGGCAAGTTACAAATCAATTTGCTTCCCATACACATTTCATTGTGCTTGTTTGTGTCATTGCCTCACAGTCAGTAATTGCTTAACAACTGTTATCCACATTTCCCATGAACAGAGAGATTAAACAAAACACAGAGGCAATATCCCAGCTCAACAGAGCACTTGCATATAAATGTTCCTAGAGGAATGACGCCTTCTCTTCAGTATACGCTTTCACACTTCAACAAACCAAAGGCCCACTTAGTAAAACCTTATTAACAAAATGATCAAACAGTTGCTTTAAATAAAAGATAACATCTCCAAAACTTTGCATACATACATATGCAATAGCAATTACAGTATTTACAAAGGAGTCAGCGTGCATCCCATGGAAAGCCAATGTGAATAAAAGATATTTGGACTACGGTCAGCCAACATTTGCTGGCCACAATGTCACCAGTGACAAAGCACTGCAGAAATGTGAGAATAAAACACAATTATCACCTTGAGAGGGGAAAAAAAAGAAACAACCACACAGGGCAAAATAAATGTTGTTTTCACACAGCTGTCCTTTCCACTTTCCCTCCGAGAATCTGGGAGTTCACAACCATCCCCCCCCCCAAAAATAAAAAAATAAAATCAAACAGTACGAAACCAGGAATTCTCAGAGGTGATCTGATCTCCCCCTACCCCCACTCCACACACACAGAAAACCCACCCAAAAAAAGAACAGAAAAGTCAAGAATTCGTTGCAATTCACCTGGCCCAGGGATACTCTACCTACAGCTCAGTCTTGACAGGGTGCCCTCTGCAAGGCTGCTAAAGGCTGCCAGCTGGTGGTGTGTCCAGCACAGGAACTGCCTGTGAGTTCCACACAGAAACCCCCAGACTACTGCCCAGAAGCTGCACATGGAACATGACAGCTTTTCCCGTGGCTCCCACACAGGCTTCAATCAATCAGTCTGTAGGGTCTGGGTGTTCTCCTAGCTGCTGATGCAGTGTCCCTGTGGCACATTCAGGAACCAAAGCGCAGAGCTGTGCTTGTCACGTCCTGCGTTTGCAGGCCTTATTCCCTCCATACAGGAACCCAAACAGACACTTGTACCTATCTCAAAGTCCACAGAAGCAGCCCACAAGCCATCAGACTAAAAACTGCTGAATTGAGTCTAATTATAAAAAACTGGGTAAGCCTCTAGACCCTTTCTAGCCTTTAACTATTCTTACACTCAAAAAAAGTTAACACACAGCAGCATTTAGATCTTCAGTTCTCCCAAAAACTATTTTTCAAGTATTTAGCGTTATCTTTCAGGCTGCTAAATCCCCTAGATCACACTATCCACACAGCTGGCAAACCAGACTCCACCTTCTCTCCCTCAGGAAAGCTTCCACCCGTGAGCAGAAATTGGCCAAGAGGTACTTCTGCAGGCAGCTGGCAATCAGGGACTCCTACCACGTCCCAGGCCATGCAAAAAACAAGGGACTGCAGGTGCTGCCACACAGACACCTCTCATGTGCTGCAGCTATCAGATTTGCAGCACACCATTTAAGCACTCAGCGCTACCTTCCAGACCAACACGATCATCCAGCTTCAGGTCTTACAGATCTTATCAATTCCTTTTAGTTTTCTTTCCATTCATAACACCTGTTCCTTAACTCCATCTCCAGTGTCTTTCTTGCTAAGCAGCAAAAAAAAAAAAAAATTCTTGATTTTCCCCCAGCTTTGCCTACAAACTTCACACGGCCAAAACAACACATTATTCACACGAGGAGCTTCAAAAAACACAATTTTGATTCTTTATTTTCTGCCAGGTTAACAGTTCACTCCCACAAAACAGAACAACCTCCTCAATTCCCAGCATATGTTTTGAACTGTTCCAAACTGGAAAACAGTGAAATACAGAATACCACACCTAACCGGAAACTTACATATGGCTCCATCATTCCACCACTCACCCTCTTGATCAGGGGACTCTCTTTATACCTGACTCTTTAACCATCCACGAAATCTCAGCATAGAGAATACATCCGCAGTCAGAATCCAGGATGATCCCCCCACAAAAGTATACACGTTTGGCAGCAATTTATGATTTAGTTCTGCATTCACACAGCTCTCCCTCCACAACACTCCCCAGCACTGTGCTGAGCAGCTGTTAATTGGGCAATCCATTTCACCTGTTACAGCAGCAATTTTTTTTCTTAAAGGCAAGGTTCATCCATTGGAGGGATTCACTTCAGCAAGTTCCAACACGTTAAGCATTATCAAAACACAGGTCAAAAGCTGTTTCTGCTTCACAGTTTAGAAAGCAAAAGTAACCCTTAAGAGCCCAAGAAAGAGAATGTAGCTTTTGTTATAATCAAAAAGCAGTCAGCAGAAGCCTACATTGAACCTAAACCAAGTTCTTCACTGTGTAGCTTTAATCCCTTTAGCACTGTGTAGAAATTGGACAGATCAGTACAATGGGAAAGGCATTACAACAAAAATGTGACGACGGAAGGTTCAGCATGACAGAAGGATGCTACTAAGGAAGGAAGAAGATTGCTTACCCATGTCAGAAGATTCTAAGTTCACAGGGGAAAGCTTCACCAAGAAGAAATCTCCAGAAAGACACCCTTCCCTACTGGGCACCAGCCCTTCAGTGAGACCTAAGAGAGGTGCAGCCAGGCTCCACCCCTCCCAGTCACACAGCTGAATTGCCTTCACCTGTGCTCCCAGCACTGACCGGGTCCTTTCCCAGGTGCTCAATCAGTGGGTCAGGCCGTGACTCAACAGTTACCATAGACACTGGAATAGCCACACATGGTAGCATAACAGGGTGGAATAATGCAGTCAGGAACAAGAGGGACACAAACAGGCCTGGAAAGGTAACAAACTATGCTTCAAGGTTCACCTATGCTGGTGAGATGCTGTGTATAGAAGCACAGAAAAAGAAAACAAAACAAACCACACAACAGAGAGGTAAGGATATAGGAGTGGTAAGGAGAAAGACATACAAGGCCTGAAAGTGTCATACACCTGTACAGCATGCAGTCTGAGCTTTGCTACAAGGGTAGCTACAGCAAAAAAACACATTCATGTCCCTGCAGACATTAGAGTGAGGTATGCAGGTGTTCAGGTGCACGGCTGGTCTTGAACTCAAGTTGCAGAAAGCAAGAGGAGGCTGCAATGGCAGCAGGCTGCAAGGCATGTGGCAAAGTTAATTGCAGGCACTGGAGTATCTGATATGAACACTGGAATACATATGAAAGGGAATGGGTTGCATAGAGATGTTCTTATGAGAGTGGAGTCTCAGAGAAGGAAAAAACACACAGCTGGTGAGAAGCCAATAAATAATTGAAACAAGAAACCAGAGAGAGGAAAGGATATGGGGAAGAGGTATCACAGATGAGGAACAGATTACACAATTTAAAAAAATGCCACATACAAACTTAGCAGCAGTTCTGCCTGCCAAACCACATTCCCAGGGAAAGGACTGTGCCATGCGGATTATCTGAGAGCTCACAGAGCATTAGGGAAAGAGTATCTGCCTGCTAGAAAAGTGCTATTGGTGGCATTAGCTGCTTTATGCGCTCAGTAAGTGGCAGAGACTTTCAGCCCTCTTTCTCAAGGTGAGCTTTTTGAATGACTCACATCTTGGTTTCTGGCGACATGTGCAGTATGTACACACCCAGGGAAAGCCTTGCACACACAGCTGTCCTGTATGCACTGCTGCTGGAGCATCTCAGAAGGTAGGTTATGCCAGGCTACACAAGGGATCTGAGGTTTGTTTCTTAAAGCTAAAATACACTCACAGCAGGATTTGAATACGCTAGTCAGTAGTGGAATATCACTGAGAAACACTTCTCATTTGTGTTCTGTATATTTCAAAATTCATAATAATAGGCAGAAAATGTTACTGTAAGGAAGATTTGTTTTTTATCTTCAAAGAACAGCTAAGTCTGTAAAATACATAGGACTTATTTTCTCCAAGAAAACCAGAGGCAATCTTTTAATTTACAGTACCAGACTATGAAAAAATAGCATTCCAAAGTTCGAAAGCACTGTACAAAAATAATGAAAAACACCAAAACCTTTAATAAAAATACTGAAGTGTTCAGATTAATTTAATCTCTTGAAGTGCTTTGCAGTAGTCTCCAAATATGAAACAGCAGAATCCCTTAAAGCACAAACAGAATTAAGTTAGGTAAAAACTTCATGTTCTTTTCTATTTACAGCACAGTGGCAGAAAGCGTTACTGGAAGCTACGGGCATAGAAACAAGTTCTCATGATAGGAAGAAAATGATCACAAATTTATTGTAGTCATTTGGATGTGTACTGTCACCATATGGTAAAACACGGATGACCTTCATAGACTATGCCTCAATAGAGGTACCTCACATTTATACAAAGAAGAGATTTCATAAATATCGTTTCCACCCAGCAGTTCATAGGCACCTTAGCTAACTTTACAGACTTGGATTATGAGGCTCTTTACACTTACATTTCCCAGCAAAAGAAATCTTCTCTTGTAGATGATTCATTATAGCTTGGAAAAGGAGCTCACTTCACTGTAGTTGAAAACTGTTGGGCTTTCCGCAAGGATTAAATGCCACAAGTGTTCCAAAACCAGTCTCCAAATAATACTGGGCTTATCACTTAATAAACCTCACAAGTACAAGCATTATTATGAACCCTTCCCATAGCTGTAATGTTAAAATGTTCAGAAACAACTAATTAGATCAATGTTCACGTTTGGGTTTTAAGAAGTACTGCATAAGGATCAGTTACGTGGCTCATTCTCTGACACCCCTTCCTGAATTCAGTCATCTGCTGAAAAATCATCTTCATCTCTCACTTCTCTGTATTGCATTGCAGCCTCCCCCTCTGGTTCAAAGCTGGTCATTTTTATATTCAACCTCTCTGCAAGCTTCTGTGCTGCAAGTTTGGCTTGCATTTCCTATTAAAAAAAAGACACAAGTTAGAAAAATTGTTTTCGTCATTTTTATCCAGGTTGCAAAAGACCCAACCAACCAAAGAAGAAACTTGACACAATAAAATATTGGTAACTCCAGACTGGATTTAATTAAAATATCTAGTAACTAACAAAAAAAAGATAAATTTATTTACATTTAATACCTAACTGCTCTGTTAGTATTTGAAGACAGCTTCGTTTTTTGAGTTGAAGACCTGAAATTCCCCCTCTGACAGTTCCCATCTCACTTCTGCCAGAACAAAATCAGTCTACATATCAGCCTTCTACGTAACCAATACCAATAGCAATGCTATTCATTCAGCAACTCAGTAATTCAGCAAAAAAGTCCTTCATTTTACAAATAAATTAGCTTCCTTCAAGTGTCAAAGACAAAATTAGCAAAGTGCTTGTAAAATAGTAATTAGCAACAAACACTTTTACAGTAGCACCTAGTTTAAAACATTAGCTCTGCATCATTTGGGAAGTCAAAATGGAAATCCATTACAAAAGAATTTAGCAAGCAATTTCCTTAAAGAACTTCACAACTTGGCACAGAATAAACTAAGCCAACGGCAGTTACTTGTGTGTCTTAAGATCACTGGTTACCACTGGGCCTTCATTTATGGAAGGGCCAAAAAATGAATTAAAAGCTAATAGACAAGATCCATACTTTTATTTCTAGTCAGAGATGAAAAGATCGTAATGAAGTTAGCATAACTGCACAGAAGAACAACACTAGATGTTGTTTAGTGCAGGAATAGCCATTTCAGAAGAGTTTCACACATTGTTGAATCACATCATTAAGAGACTCAAATACAGTCTTCTCAAAGTCTGGCAATCTCAATTTTATTATCAAATTCAAAAGTATCAAAGGATGTCTTTATGCTTTCTTCTTGTTTTGGTGAGTTTTTTGGTAAGGGTTGTAGTAATTAAATAATCATTTTTCCAGATAAATCAGAAATTCTTACCTCATAAGCTTCTTTTTGCTGTATCTGAATTGCTATGGACTCCTCAATAGACAACAGCTTAGCAGGGGAGTGGTGAAGCGGTGGTAGCCGAGCTGCTGTGATGTCATTCAAATGTTTCTTATCTCTAAGTCTTCTTTCTTCAGCAGTAATTGGAGAGCCAGATCCCCCAGGTGACTGACTGGGTGAGGAACCACGCGATGATCCGCTCTGCTCTCCTGATAACCTGCAAGTGATCAAACACAGAGGTTGTAACCAACATTTGAAACACACAGCTCAGAACTTCAGTTCTAAAATTTAATTTCAACACGTAAGGGTACAAAAGTAGAAAGAGCATCTGAAGTGTAATGATACCGTTCTCAAATAAACAAGCATAGGATCACAGAGGCTGGGAATGACCTCTAAGATCATCTAGTCCAACTGTCTGCCTATTACCAACATTGCCCACTAAGCCACGTCCCTCAGTACTACACCTACCCTTTACTGTTTCACCTCCAGAGAAAACTAAAAATATTAGCATTCTCCTCACCTAGTAGGATACAGCTTCTCTACATAGAAACAGTGTCACAATTGTTCCTCACAGCAGACAAAAAATGAACACCAATTAATAGGCAACCACAAAACAGCAACGCTTTGGGAGTCAAGAGAAACAGAAATTGTTATTATTGCCAATATTCACAACAAGAATTGCAGATTCACAAAGATGCAGGAAAAGCAAAGGGCTACTTGCTGTTGAAATCTTACAAGTTCTAGAATTAATCCAGAAGAAAGTTCTACCAAATGTCCAATAGTTTTATAGCTTAAGCTATGAAATTTTATGAAGATTACAACTTTTTTTCGACTTTTTTTTTCAAACTGGTAGATTCGGACCACCACTCAGCACTGAGATTCTGCAGTACTTAACAAAAGAGCCAATATATTAGCACAGCATGTCATGTGACTTTAAATCTCCTAATTCACCAGGAGAAAATAAACCAACCTTGCTTTTTCTGCAACATTTTCAATCTTAAACAAGTTCATTATTCCTGTCTAGAACAGATTCCTGTATTCCATAATACTTACGCATTTGTTTTGAATTTGCTTTTTTTTATGACAGGGTTTTTTGCTCTGGACTCCAGAACTTCAATATAATGTGGTGTCCTGGGGTGCAGGCTTCCAAAAATATTGCCCTTATGTTTAGACACATTCTGCTCTTTTTCCAATACTTTTTCACTATTATCCCCATCTCCAATGGTAACTTTTTGAAAAGCATCAACCAATGTGTCATTACAGTTGTCTAAAGCACTTTCTGTGCCACCCTCAGTATTGTTCCGAGAGATCTGATGATCATTGTTCAGGTGACTGCTTGGGGCTGATTTGGAGATAGCTTCACAACAGAGATTCTGATGTTTTATGACAGTCCTCATTTCATCATTTTTGCTCTGAGTCCTCTGATTTTCCAAAGCCGTGTTTATGGTATCGTGCCCCAAATATTCTCCCTCCTGTCCTTGGGAAGCAGTCTTAGGAACTTCTTCAGCACGAGAATTGGCACTGAGGACTGGGGGCTCCTTCTGGTGCAGCACATGTTCGCCCAGTGCGATGTGCTGGTTACTGGTACGAGCCTTGTCCTGTTCTGCCTGGAACTCCAGCCTGACCGCGGACAACAGCTCTGCAGTCCGTGCCAGCTCTTCCTCTTGTGAGATGGCACGCATCAGCTTCTCTGCAAAATCAGAGATCTTCTTGCCCTTATCTGGGAGCTTATCGATGAACTTCCTAAAGTGGTAAAAGACAATAAAAAAAAAATAACAACACGAGTTGTTTAACCGTGTCTGAGCAATGCTATTTCATTCTGGCACACAAAGCTGTTCTACCAGAGCAGCTATCCCAGGCCTCAGTTCTGCCAGCAAGCATCTTCCCCTACTACGAGACTTCTGAACGCTGCTAATCCAGACGCAGAGCACCGACAGCCTCGGCCGCTCACACCGACGAGGCTCTCACCCCCTTCTTCCCTCCCACGCGCTGCTGTCAGGCTCGCACCCGCCATCTCTCAGCTTTCCCATGCGGCTGGCACGCGGACGGCTCCCAGCACCAACTCCGCACCGCGACAGCGAACGCCCGCAGCAGCAGAACCGCGCCGGCCCCGCCCCACCGGAGCGGACAGAAGGCGGAGAACAGCCGCCCCGCCGGCACCGCGGGTCGCGACCCCGGGGCCTTCGCTCAGCCCAGCGGACACACGGGAGCGCTTTCGCCGCCGACGCCCGCGCGGAACGTGACGCAGACGGCCCCGAGCGGAGCCGCGCTTACTGGTCCGCCAGCAGCCGCTCCTGCCGCCTCAGCATCTCCCGCAGCTCGGGGAGGCTCCGGCCCCGCAGGGAGCCCGCCGCCGCCATGCCGCTCCGGCCCCAAGCCGCCTCTCCGCGGGGCGGCCGCGCGGGCCCGGCGCCACCGGCACCGCTTTCGCAGCTCCGTGGGAGCCGCCATCTTACCGGAAGTGACGGCGGCCGGCGGGGCCCCGCGGGTGCGGCGATAAGCTGCTCGGGGGGCTGCGCTGCAGTCGGACTGGGTGATCTCAGCGCTCATGTCCAATCATTCTGTGATTGCCTTGGCTGAGGAGCCTCTAGCAGAGCCCAAATTCCTGTTGAGGTCTCAGCGTTCAGCTTTCCAGAGATTCTGAATGGTGCCGTTGACCTGGGAATCCCAGGCATCCATGCAGACCGGAAGGAGCGGTCTTGAGAGCAGTACTGCAGAGAAGGACCTGGGGGTCTTGATGGATGAAAAGCTGAACGTGTGTGCTCTTGCTGCTCGGACGACAAATGGTATCCTGGGCTCAGAAGAGCGGTGGCCAGCAGGGGCAGGGAGGTGATTGTCCCCCTCTGCTCTTGTGAGGCCCCATGTGCAGCACTGTGTCCAGTACTGTGTCCAGTACTGTGGAGACCCCAGTACAAGAAAGACAGGGAGCTGTTGAAGAGGGTCCAGAGGAGAGCCATGAAGAAGACTGGGGACTGGAGCAGCTCCACTACAGACAGGCTGAGTGAGCTGGGCTTGTTCAGCCTGGAGAAAAGAAGGCTGCGGGGTGACCTCATTGCAGCCTTTCAGTACCTAAAGGGAGCCTGCAAACAGGAGGGGAATCAACTCTTTTAAAGGGTAGATAACTGCAGGACAAGGGAAAATGGTTTTAAGTTCAGAGATGGAAGATTTAGGTTGGATGTCAGGGGGAAGTTCTTTACTAGGAGAGTGGTGAGGTGCTGGAACAGGCTGCCCAGAGAGGTTGTGGATGCCCCATCCCTGGAGGTGTTCAAGGCCAGGTTGGATGGGGCCCTGGGCAGCCTGGTCTAGCATTAAATGGGGAGGTTGGTGGCCCTGTATGTGGCAGAGGGGTTGGAGGTTCATGATCCTTGAGGTCCCTTACAACCCTGGCCATTCTGTGATACGTTACAGTTTCTCTTTTCACACCACGCTTATATTTACAGGTACTGAACAGAGGCTGAATGTAGGAATGCAAACCTTAGCACAGTGTGCACACACTGCTTCAGGCCTTCATGGCCACAGAAGTGCTGAGTGCGGTGCTGAGTGCTGCCCAGCAGTACAGCCCGAGCTGTGTGCTCATTGCAGGGAGCTTTGGTGCAGCCCAGTCCCTTGGTGCACATAACGGGGAAGAATTGGATTTCTCAGACTGTTAAGCTGTTGTTGTATGAGCAGGATGGCCGGCCGGCCCGCCCTGCAGGAGGAAACGTGTTGAGATGGCTGCGTGCCCCTCTGTTTGTGCAGCTGGGAGGTGTGCGGAAGGGCTGAGGGTCCAGGGAAGTGAGAGGAGCCAGGTGGGCAGCTGCCATGGAGAAACAGCGTGGAGGGGCGAAAAAAGCCAAGTGCCTGACTGCAGGGACCACCTCACTGCCTGTTACGTACAACTTGGATCATCTCCCACAGAAAATCCCGCAGGAAACTTTTCTCAAGAGCTCAGGAAAAAAGGAAAACACTTTTTGTTGCCAGGAGATCACTTAATGTTGTCAAACACAAGTTTTCTCAATTGTAATGCTGTCTTGTTGTGCTGTCTGGAATGCTGTAACTCAACGTTTAGCCTCTTTCTCCTGTGCAGATTCAAAAAAAAAAAAAAGGTTGGGCTTGGAAACTGATTCTGCCTCTGTGTAAGTGGCAAAGGAATCTCACTAGTCTGCTGCTCTGCACTTAGGTGATGATGGCTCATCTCAGTCCAACTGCTGTAACTACATATGCAGAAAAGTAATTCTGGTGAGTTTCAGCCTATCTCCTCACCTGTGCAAACACCAAAAAATGAAACAAAAGATGAAGAGAATAAAGTATTCTAATAACAGGACTGTGGGAGTCATGACTGATAGTTTTGCTATCCGTACTTGGGACACCATTCTGCAGTCCTCATTTGTCCAAGGTCACTGGGAAGTTACACTGTTCATCTTTACAGTTGATGGGAGTTAAATTTTGGAATACCATCATCTGTTTTTGGATGACACACAGTTCCATAATGATGAACTGATGGCTAACATTTGACAGGTGCTAGAATGAAAGATTTTTCATTTATGAAACAAGGGGCAGCATCTAGATGCAATGCAATCTATACCACCGATTTAGATTCAAATGCCAGGAAGGAAAAGTAGATGGATGCTTTCTCAGTCGATGAGAAGTAGAACGGAAAAATTACAAACTGTAGCCTTGTTTGTCCTGAGCAAGAAGAATCCTTACTAGCCACACTCTGAATGTCAGTAATCACCATCCAGCAGTAGCTAGTACAAGATTAGCCTTAGCACTTTGCTCTTTTCCTGTGGGAAACTGATACATCACCACTATTTGCAGTACTCAGCAATATTTTTTTTGTTTTCTCCAGACCATAAGTGGCCTTTTGATTTTAGGCTTTGTTTTGTATCATTTATTCCAACAGTCGATCAACACTCATGTGAGCTATGTATATAAAAAAAACTATTATTTGGGTTTTTTTTTAATTATTTCCAATGTAAGAGTATGCTCTTAGGACATTATTTCAAGAGCTCTCATTAGGCACTGTTTTCAGACGGTCTGTTTTCTGTCACATACTTAGAATTCAATTTATTCTACAATAGCATGCCTGTAATTAGTATGCAATTTAATGCTACGTCTATGAGAAAATTAAATCATTAGAATAGCAATGAAGAAAATCAAGTATATGAACAAAAGAATGAACTATGTGAAGAAAGCACAAAATGGGTATTCTAGTCAGACGGCATCTGAAGAGAGGTAGCCATGACTTTTTTACAGGTGGGAGAACTTCCTGTCAGAAGTACACAGGTCATAACTGGTCTTAAAGCTAACACTACCAAGAGCGTTACTTTATCTGGTAAGGGTATCATTTTCATTGTCCTTTTCTCCTATCTCCCATTTTAATAAATAGATCATTATGCTCTTCACTAAGAAATCCTAAGACTTAAGAAATTAGGCTCTGATGGGAGAAAACCTACTTTCTGTTTCCCTGCTCCTAGATGGAAATACTGGGGGCAAGCAAACTGGAATCAAGCCACACGCACAAAATAAACCACTCCTGACATAACAGAAAAAAAAAATTGTATGAATATTTAGGACTAAAATGATTTGTTTTCATTTCGTTAAAAACAATAAATCATTGTCATATGTCATTATAGTAATTTATCTTCCCATAACCTTATTTCTCTAAAACACTGCAAACAAAACCTACGCACTTCTGTACTTTTTTTCAATCTCCAGGTCCCTTTTACTTTGGGGAGTTCTCACATACCTCAAGTTGTGGATGACTGCCACAACCTTGTCTTTTTCTGCATGTCTTCCCTGTTCTAGTGCTGAAGCTTAGGGTCAGAAGGGCCTTAGACTCATCAGGACTCTTCTTCTTTTACAAGTGTAAATATCTCCAAGAGCTGAATAGGAAGGAAATAGGATGCAAGTGGAATGAAACTGTCAGTGTGTGTCTCCGTTCTGTGGAGTAAGTATTTTCTGTACAGAATTACACACTTACTTCACACAATACTTCTTACCTGTTTGCTTATTTATCCACTTCTAAAAGCCTCCAGATGTCAAAATGAGGACTTAAAGCCTCTCCCAAAAACTTGAGAAAGCAACTCACAGCATCCTATTTTGTAGTACCACCACTGAGCATGATCTCAGTATGATTTTATGATGTTCTTATGTCAGTCTCTGCTGAAGAGACATACACGGGAAGATTAGTGAGATAGAAGCTTCACATTCTACAGTTGAGTATTGCAAACCACTAACACGGTAATTGTAATGTTTGAAAAAGCTATTTGTAATTAGTTGACATGGAAGATAAATTGCTGTTATCAGTGAGTGAATATAAACTTTAAAAACAACAACAACAACAACAAAACACAGGGCCACATTCATCCCAATTTCATTCTTCTGAAAGCTGGAGGGCAACATCCCAGCTGCAGTCAGATGTTATCTGTGGGAACTGGTTTTACTGATTCATTTGTAAGTGAGAATGTTATGTTGCCCACGTCTTATTTATCCTCTGCAAGTCAATAGTTCTTTATTCTACAAAAGAGTTCGTCTACTTTTGTTACTTGGCTTTGAGAAGAGTCTTTAGTCTTTAGCTAGGGAGTGTCTTCCTGTCTCAAGAGCACATCTGCCAACAGAAACACTGACAAGGATTCCAGGCTGCAGAGCAACCACTTTTGCATTCATACATGTTTTGAACAAACAAGAATATGTAGAGTAAAACTTGCAAGGTTTTAAGGTAAGTTTATTTCTGAATATTTACACAACAGAATAGAAATTTTAAATACAGTATTTATTACAGTTCATCCTTTTCAAGTCTTACATACAGGATGTTTTAAAAGCATACAGTGTAATTGCACTATTTACACAGCATATATGAAAACTGTATCCCAAAATACTTTCCAGAAGATCTGGAATAAATCACAGAATAACACTTACCGTGGTACAAATGAAGTCATACAATTGACTTATATTTGATATACTTTCTGGAACCTACCTATATGGCTTTTATTGATGTTTACAGAAATTTTACTAGTTTCTAATGTTATAGTACTAAGCATTCCAATCTCAATTTGACAAAACTTGTACTGAAGTGTTAAAGTCTTTTCAGCCAGATTTGTTATTATCTCTGCTAATTTACATTGCTATTGATTTGACTGGAAAGCTCTATATTTTCATGTAACACAGTTATACAAATACTGTTCCTCTCCTGCTCTTCACAGCTACCAAATTTAGACTAATAGTTCAATCAAACAATGGTCATCCAACGCACTGAATATCAAAATACAATACAGCATAAATAGAGTTTACATGGAAAGTTTGTGCGGGAAATATTTCTGCAGTCTGGGTGCAGTTTTGAGCAGATGATCACCATTTTGCAAGTCTCAAAGCTGAAGTATTTTCAGAGATATTCTCAGAAATATGTTAGAAGCAGAATGAAGTTCCTTTTGAAGTCTGAATCAAAACCTTCTGATATTTCACCCTGCTCTCCACTACTAAAGCCAGAGCATTTAGCTATGAGACTCTGTTTTCTGAACTCTGGCTCAAGCCAGACAGATCAATGAAGTATTTTTACTTAATTGCACTTTACGATTGATGTCTTTCTATCACAACAACTTGCATTTCCTCTTATCTATAAATAAAACCTTCATCAGTTAATCTGTTTTTGAACATAACTCACTAATCACAGTTCATAAATACAATGCTGAAACCAGATTGTTTGGGCACATAAAATGGTGACAGGCTGATAATGAACTGAGGCTGCATCCATAACGGATATTGGCATGGCCATTTGGGCATAGTCTTCAGTATTTTTCTCTTCAAACCACATTGTCCAAATAACAGCTAATAATTTTTGCTGCTATGAGCCACTAGAGGGAGATATGATTACACACATACAAACATTGTGCCTGAAATACCAGTTGGGCCATTACCCATCATCTTTTGTGCTCATCAGTAAACACTTCCATTTAAAATGTTTTTGTATTTAAAGTTCCACTTCAAGATCTTCATTGTACACAACCTAGTTAATTAGGTATTGATCAAATTAACTGTTATTTGGGAACTCAATCTCCCAAACACACTCAATCATGAAAACTTCAATCAAGAACACTCTATGTGGGGTTGAGGCTACAGCTCCTGCACCTGTCAGCTGGTTTCTCATCTTTGATATTCCAGTATTTGGTATTCCTCTGCCTTGTACAATGAGGTGCTTTGCCTGAGGACCTTTTAAAGGGAGTAGAATTCTTAATTCTCAGGGACCTCCCTTTCAAGCCCTTTCCTTCTGCTCTGGGAGAAGCAACTCAAGTAAATGTGTGTTATAATTTCTATTCACTAAGGCAATAGCTATTTTTTTTCCCCTTTTGATATCTAGGAGTAATTATTCACTCCATCACATGCATACTAAACATGAGTTCCCATTTAGAGCTATTAAGTTAACTTGGTGAAACTTTGAATTTTTCTTTTTAAAAGTAATACTGAGCAACTGTTAATGTTTGTGACTTTTAGTCCAATAAAGATTACAGGCTTACCTCAACAGTAGATAGATTACGTTTTTGTCGGTGGCTTTGACTGCAGTATTTCTTGAATTCTACACATAAAATGATCCACAAGACTGCATCTGACTTTTTAGGAAGAATGACCACTCTAAGTTCTCAAGAGTTGATCAGGTCATAAAGAAAAAAAAATAGCTTACATGCAGATGGATGATGATCCAAGCATAAAAGCTGGAGAAGTTAGAGTTTCCCATTTTATTTTGCTTTTGCTTTAATTACACCAAGCAATTTACGTTTCTGTGAGGTACTTGTACTGCATCAAGACATCCTCCACTCCATGCTCCAGTACAGACTTCTTTACTTAGTAGCTAAACAGCACAATTAAAGAATAAACTAAGATTTCTAGCAAGTTAAGAAAACCATGAAAGAATGCAGAAATAAGATTGGGATTATGAGTTAAATATTATTATTTTAAATACAATTTTGAGTATATTAATTGAACAGAGAGTACTGAATTTAAAAACTTGCATTAGACTGGAGATAAAAGCAATCATTTTATGCAGCCCTGCGGCAAGATGAACACCTCCTGGGGTTCATATTCAATACAGGAATTACACAAAACACTTGTTTGTTTTCTACAGCAGTTGCTGTAATAGAAAAAAACTTGCCACATTGATGGCAACAGGACTACAAGAAAATACTAAACTAAACTTATTTCAATAAAACTGGGAGATGAAAATAAAATGTAAAAACTAAGACTATATAAATAAATTGTTAGATGCAGTCATTCTGCTGGTACTCTGAAGTTGGGGATGAGATTTTAGGTGTTTGTAGGGAATGAAAGCATACTCAAAATCAAAATAATCATTCAGGATAGTTATTGATGTGGGAATGGCAGGAACTGCAGAAGGTTACTGAAGGCAAAATGCTGTCCAGTGAGAATTCCTTCCTGTAATGCAAAAGCAATTTTAAAAAAGCAACGGGGATTTTCCTACCCCGTCACTAGTGAGTGTATCACCAATGGTCACTGTGCTCTGTGACTAGGAAGTACAAACCATATATTCAACCAATAAAGCAAAATCCATCATAAAGCTGCTATATCGCTTAATATTTTGAGTGACAAACACAACATTCATCTGCATGCGTAGAGGGAATTTCCTGAGAACATCCCAGTTGCATTTCTCCCTCCCAGCAAGAGAATGCTTGCTCCTAGTCAACTTGTTCTGTGTGAATGGAGCCCTAAGTCACTGCAGGTCTCTATGGTAAGCATGAACAGCTCTCACACTCTGTACACAAAGGAGGAGCTTTGAGATTAATGCCCCCTGCCAAGGTAGTTTTAGATTCTGTTTCTGGTAGTATTGAAAACAAAATAGAGATTCATCGTACAAATGAAATTAGAACACATTTGAAGAAAATCTGTACAGCTATACAACCCCTTCCTTGTAGGTATTTGAAATGACACATTGCACTAGACAGCTTCTAAAGAAGCAATATAGACTGCTGTTTCGTTCATCCCGCTTCTTGCCTATCTCCCTCACAGTTAATATCAGTAGTAACTTCAGATAGGAAGCTACTAAAAAGCTGCTTTCAGGATAAATTTAGCAAGACTCCATGCTGCTGTTCTTCTCTATGACTTGATAAAAATTTATCTAATCAAGCTGCAAAGGCGCAAAATACTTGTTTGTATTTAGAAAGCACATAGACTTGGATGCTCAAGAAGTACTGTTCTTTGTGCTATATTCCAACACTCTCTTGAATGGGGTGTATGTCCTCACTGGCCTTGTGCTTTCAGGAGATCTTCCATTATCATTGTTTGTACTGTTGAGGATACAAGAAAAATTGCAGGGTTAATGTCAGAACATCAGACAACTGGGCTGAAAGTGACACTGCAGTAAACCTGTGCCTTGTTATTGATAGGCTAAAATTACACTATTCAAAGTGTTTGGTATGTTCCATATTTATTTTATATAATGCTGCAAATAATATTTGATAAAAAACATGCCATGCAAGTATCAACTGGAGCTCATATTGGAATATCCAGCAATACAGCTGCTTAACCTAAAGATCCTAAAGACCGTAAAATCAAATGTAAGGACACAATTAACTGTGAAGTATAATACCATAAAATCTAAACAGTATAGAGGTCAAAGATAAATATAAAAACTAGGAAAAGCATCAGATGACTGGGGCTGTGGTTATGTGAAAGAGGGACCCAGAGGGGACAACAAAGATGTTGGTGTCCTGGGTGAAAAACAACAGTCTGTGACATTTCAGAGCCATTACAATATGCTTTAGGCAGAACACTGACATGAGTGTATTTTTAAACTAGAAAGGAAAATTTTAGTGTGCATTGCAGCTTTCTGATTTTATATGCTAATTTACATCAAACAAAATAATTCGATTTGCAGGGCAGTTGAGATGAACTAGTTTACCTGCTGGTAGTTAAAGTAATATACAGCGATCCTCCTTACCTTACAGTTTTGCCCTTCCTTGTGGTGATTTTCTTGGGGAGAGATTCAAGCCAAAGTTGATAGCATTGCTACCAGGTCTCAGTGCAACCCTACTGCAGTGTTTGGAATTAAGGAGGGGAAGGTGGAGAAGGGAGGCCTAAACTTCACCCATTGTCAGAGAACAGAGAAAGGCATCCCAGTGTGCAAGTGATAATCTGTGCTGTTTACTTGGCAGTAGTCCACTTAGTGCTAGGACAGTTCCAAAAACTTCTGCAGTTCTAGACTGCTACTGTTGGTGTTACCTCCCCTTTAAAGTGGTCATTGATGCATCTTGTGGAATATAAACAATAAAGCATTCATGAAGCCAGCACTGAACAGGCTCAGGGCAGTGCTGACCGTTGTCTCCTGCTGTGGTGCTGGCAGACACAATTCATCAATATTTTCCACATTTCACAAAGTCAGATATCTTCACTTCTAGCTGTTCACATTACTGCAACTAAGCACCAAGGGTCTGTAATAAATTCGCATCTAAAACTGCTCGAGTCATTGAAGTACATTACATCTTGTATCTACCAGGTGCTCTTTGAAAATTAGGAATGTTTTGCAGAACTCTAACAGTGTACTAACATAGTGCTGATAAGGGACATTGTGAAGAAGTTTGCTATAAACAAGAAAATTGAAATACCTATATGGAAGATCACATCCTACACCAGCATCTCTGGTTTCTACATGGGTCTTTGGTTGATTTTCCATTAAATAGTCCAATTTATCTTGTAATTCTTTATTCTGGAAAACATTTTCAACACAAGTTTATTTTAGTTATGTTAATTAGCTATGTCAATTAAATGAGAAAATAAAATTCCAATCTGGCTTTTCTCCATAATAAATAATGTAAAAGTATTCACTGAGAAAATAAACACTCCTTATTTCTGGGGAATACAATAAATTAAATCAACCATCTTTTTTCAGCAGCTTCTGTTTTAAGAACTTATGACACTTAGAAAATTGTATGATAACAAAGCTAACATGAAATTGTACATCTATTCCCACTCATTGGGTAGATAAAGCCATCACCTGGAGCATAGGTGTGGAAATACAGTGGCCCTCATAACCACCAAAACCCCAGGCTGCCTAATACCCATTCTTCTTGTTATCTCCTGCTGCTTACTGGAACCTACTTCCCTCTCAGCCCCAGGAAGCTGAGAAACAACACAAACTTTGTCTCTATAATGGAAGTATCCAGACTTTATATTACAAACATTCATCTTGTGACAGGTGTTTAATTTCAGCAAACTTTTGTTTACTGAAGAACAGCAAATATAAGAAGTAAACATGCATTTAAGCAGCATCAGGTGACACCAGATCCAATTTTTTGGATTTCAGAAAACAATCACAATTATATAATGCCTTACCTCACATTCTAAGAAAGAAATCTTTTCTAAAAGCTGTATTATAAATAATTCCTTTTCTTTGACTTTCTTTCTTAGCATTTCAATCTGCGAAGAAAAATAAAGATATTTGGTCTAATGGGGTTGGGAAAAGGAGGAAGAAGACTTGATACTGCAGGAAGAAAAGATATTTGATTTTATTACATATTTATTAATATTGTTTGTTTGTATAAATCTCATACATATATACCAACATGAATTTTACCTGCATTTAGCTGGAAACAAAACGTAAACTCAAACACTGTCATGTAACAAAGCAAACTTGGGAAAAACCCGTCTCTGATTTAATGGCCTTTGCTCTGAACGATTTTAACTAAACCCAAAATATGACGCATATCTGATAGTTTCTTGAAGGTCTTATTCGTTCAGTTCTTTTCTGGCATACTAGACTCATTGAAAAAAAAAAAAGTGCATTTGCATTTTATACCTAGGGAAAGGAAAGCAGTTATTTACAAATGCTCATTGAAATTAAAATTAGCTGCACCAAAGCTATTGCATCGTAGTGCAGCTCTTTAGGGAAGAAAAGATGACCAGAGTATATTCTGGGATTTTTGCTAATCAGTGTGTGGCACAATAAGGTCTTCCACACTGAATCTGTCCTTGCTACCAGAGCAGGCAGGTAAGGCCAAAGAAATGGGGTATGCCCTGGGTTTCATAACAATCCCAAACCCCGAGCCCAAAGTTGGTCTCCTCGCATGACAAGAATTAAAAGATCCATGCATAATAAAGAATAGGCATTTATTTTTTATAAAACCTCCTGGAAAAGTTTGCTTCATTTCGTCAAGTTATTGTTTGGTTACGAGTTTCCCGAACTTAAGGGAAAAGGTAAAAAGCATTTTTAATAAAAACTTGGTGAATTTTACCAAAATGAAATCTTTTATGGGATAGCCAAGTTGAAATAAAGCAAAGCTCATATTAGTTGTTTTTTTTTTGGTTTTTTTTTTTCTCACCTGGCAGTTACAATGTTACATTGATACACAACACAGTTTGACCATTTCCGAATGCTAGGCCAGATTTTCTACATACTCTCACCAATCACTAACTTTTTTTAAATTTTGTGAAAGCACATTAAAAAAGACCTTCCAAAATCCACCAGTGTAAAACTTTTGAGTGTATCTGGAAACAATGATTAGTAGAAATATTCTCATCCTGCTAAAAAAAAAGAATTATAAAACACTCAGAAGTACATTAATTAAAACTCTCAGTACTACTCAGAGTAGCACTTTCACCCTCCCTCCCAAAAATCTATACAGTGCAACAAAAAGCGAAAAAGCAAAACAGATGCATCATTTAATCCAAAGTTATAAAATCACCAAATCAACTTTACTTCAGTCTTTCTAATTCCCAGTAATCCTTGACACAGTTATCAGTTATTACTGGAAAAAGGTAAAATGTAAGTGTGATGAAGTATGTGCGTTCAGCTGAAGTCGCAGAATATCTGAGTGCTGTCATCATCCATCTTTCTATCTTTCCCAAAATCAGATATTCAATTTCTTTTCTTTGAAGTGCATGCAAAAATCATCTATGTCATCTACAGGTATTTCTATTTCAGTCTTCTGATCACAGAAATCCAAAGCTTGTAGCATATTCAGAATTTCAGAGTGGCACAATGGTATCTCATTCTGATCTTCGTAATTAATTACAATTTTGTTTAGTACTATGACTAAATTAAGTCACTTGGTGAGCAGCTTCAGACTTACCAGTAAATTCCACTTGAAAAAAGACAAATGGTTCTTTTAGAATTTTTAAGTGGATCTTCTCCATTAATATTTTATTCTACCAAGAAGTCGATAATTTTAACACCAGTAATCAATACAACGCAAAGTTGACTGAAGCCAAGTGCAGCTATAGGATCAGAGGAGGGTTTTGTCCAGTTCTTTCTTTTGAATGTAATACAGCCCATTCTGCTTTTAGAGGAAGACTGATAAATTGCTTCCTCCTCTTCCCAAACACAAACCCCAACTCCAAAAAGACATGTTGTTGTTTTGCAGGTATGCTACTGCTTTTACTCTTCTTCTGGTGAAAATCCTCTGAGGAGTGGCAGAATTGGCAACAGAACTCCCTGCCTCCTTTTGATGTATTTATACAACATCAGTCAGAACCCACTACATCAATGTATTTTGGCGTTCTAAAGAATTTTAAAATATGCCTTCTCTTTCTAACATATTAAGGAGAGCCAACATTGTGCTACATTATCACACACAAACATATTCTAGCAGTAAAACAGAACGGAGTGATAAGACTATGTAGATTGCAGATACGATAAGGCTCTAAATTAAGTAGTTTATATAAAACCTTTTGGTGGATCTTTACAGCATTGTGAAATCAGTCCAAGACAGCTGTACAAATCAAACATATTTCATGGGAATAAATTCAGCAGTTGTTAAAATTGGAGGGGCTCTTTCAGGGCCAGGAAAACAACAGTACTTCAGCCTCCTCCCCAGATGCAGCAGAGTGATTCTGTGAGGCCACTGCAGAAGGAATGCAGGCAAGAACACTGCAGGGCACCCCTTTTACATATAGGCACACTGCAGCCCCAGCACTAGTTGTCTCAGCGCTACTGCTGACCAAGGGCTAAAACAACTACCAACAAATTTTGATGCACCATTAAGCCTACCCACAGACTTGACGTGGATGACACATCCCACCAGAGTAGTTTACTATAAAAGTTTATTTACTGAATAAAAATAAGAGCACACATTGTGTCCTGTCATTAGCATAGGGATGACCAAGAGTGAATAAGCCAGATTAGATTACACTTCAAGGTGGACATTCACTTACAGAAAAGCAGGAATAAGTTTTATATTTATAGTTTATATACTTATAAGGTTTATATTATCATATTACTGTATTAAATAAAGTCCATATTCAGTTAATTTAAATTAGACACATTGCATAAAGTAAAAGAGCGATAGTTTCCTTCTAGAGAGGAATGTAAGAGGAGCAGTGGCTCAAAATGATGATATTGGATAAAAGTTCTTCAAAAATAATATTAATGACTTAATACCTAATGGTATTTTGTTTTGTTTTCCATTAAGAAGATGTTAGTTATAGTAAACTAAACTTAAGATAATAATGCTTACAGCACCATTAATGTATATTGCACAAAACCAAGTCTTGAGAAGGTCTTTGATCCAAGGAGTGAGAGAAAAACTAACAGAGGACAGAGCAACAGATTTTGACTTTTCATTGAACGTAGGGTAAGGACAAGGAAAGGAGAAGCAGGATAGTTCAAACACAATATTGAGCTAAGGGCCCGAGTGAGAGAAAAACTAACAGAGGACAGAGCAATAGATTTTGACTTCATTGAACATAAAGTAAAGACAAGGAAAGGAGAAGCAGGATAGTTCAAACACAATATTGAACTAAGGGCCCAAGTGGTGGCCAGGGCAGTCTAGCATTAGAAACAAAGTTAGTACAAGTCAAAGACTGAACTTCCTTGGACTGACTCATTGCTGGACTGACTCCAGTCCAAAAATATCACCAAGATCTTCCTATGTTTTCTGTGAGCAATACCCAAAGCCTATAACCCACCTCATCCTTGCTGTGTCTGCAGACTTTAGCATTTCAGCTCCCTGCCAATTCAGCAACTTGATCCCAAATCTGGATTTTACAAAACTACCCTCTCAGATTTCGCTGTCATTTTCTACAAGCACTACGGAAGTATATCCTTCGGTGTCTCTCCTTCCAATCTTGTCTACTGCTCAGACTCTTCCCTAGCACTGTTCTTCCTTGCCTTGCACTGCAAGATTCACTAGCCATTCTTTTCCCTCCAATTCTCCACCAGTATTTCTTCACATTCACAGTAAGCAATTAAACAAAATTTCCTTAACAACATAGTTTGTATTAATGACTCAACCATTCCTTTGGAGACAACTGTCCTAACAGTATAATTACAAATTTAGCAATCCTGAGATACGCCATCAACCTTTGATCTTTCACTTCATTCCCTCTTAGCAAACCTACTCAACTGCATTTATTGCTCTTGCCTTTCCTTTTCATGTTGGGTGACTGCTGACTATTCCAGAAATTGGGAAGGGAACAGCAACAAGGCCCAAATGACAGTATTGTAACTTACCTGGTCTTCTAAGGACTGAGTGGCTCCATGTGCTTTTCAGCAATACCTTTGCCAACCCCATTTCAATTCCCCCAAACTTGGCACAGGAAAGAAGGGCACCTGATTGTGTTAGGTATACAGCTCACATTACACATACCCAGTGCAACTTACAGTGATGTGAATCAGCACATTAAGACCCCATGGGCAATGTGAATGTTGCTGAATTTATCTAATAGCTGAGAAATATCGCCATAGCACTTTTTCTCCAAGCTCCCCCCACTCTTTATTATAGTCCTACTGCTGTTACAACCTCTGTATATTCTCCTTCTTCTAAAACCTCAAGGTCACATTGCTCAAACTCCCCCAGATTCCAGACAGTAACCTTTTCATACAGTACCTCCCAGGAAATTCAATTCTTGTCCACCCTATCAATGAAGATGTAATTATTTCTCACTATAGAACAGGTTTGTCACTATATATCTCCTCAAATACCAGATGAATTTGTCATGCTACTTGAAAGGGCAGTGTAAATACTTTCTGGAATGAACAGCACATCTGAATTTCTCTTGCTCCATCAATCAACTTCAGTAAAGATGGAAAATTTCATGGGCAGAATAACTAAGAACATTCAAGAGGAGATTCATGAGACTTAAAAGGAAATTCTGGAGAAGTAAGCAGTGTTATTAGAAAGGAAATCAAGAGAATTACAAAGCAACTAAGAGATAAAGTACTGAAAGAGAGAATTCAAGTGTTCAGTCACAGAACATTGATAAAGTCTGAAATAGCAAACCTGATTTTATTCTGAATACTTACTCACAGTACTAGAGGCTTGAAATATGCCTTATTGAATTATTGAATTAGAACAGATGCAGCTGTTAGGTAAATTCAACACTTACCACTTTATACTGCCAATCAATTTCAAATATTTCTCAGAACATGACAGTGCTATTACAGTTAAGTGTTAGATATTATTCAAGTATAGTGTATTTTCCTTATAACACTGATACAGAGACATTAACACACTGGTCATAAATATAACTAAGTACAGGACAAACACATATTACATTACATAAAACAAGACAGACAAGACATTGAAACAGCAGCCTGAACTCTCAAAGACAGCTGCTGTACAAGGAAAGCAAGATTTTACTCAAGATTCCAAAATTTTGCTGGAACTTAACTAGTATTTATCAGCCTAGTCTTCAAAATTTTGTTCAGGGAATGTGATACAGCAAATAGGAATGAGCACCTTTTTTAAAAAAAAATCCTCCTTAGTTATGCTGTGTGACCCCTCAATACCTCCTGTGATTTTAAAGCTCCTATTTTATATAAAGAAGTAGCAACTGATTGATAGGAATTACTGCATTGTCTAAACTAATCAGCTGTATGAAAACATCATAGCAGTCTTTGATGTGCATCTACTGCTGAAGTAGGCCCACAGGACCAACATGTTCTAAAGGACTATAATCATCCACATCTTGTCTAACACTTCAACCCAACTATTTAGGAACTACTTCAGTAGTGCATAAGTCTCCTAATTAATGATTTGGCCAAGCAGTTTCTAACTGAAAGCACTGGTAGCATGCAGATATAAACACTCCCACCAAACCACAGTTGTGCTTCTTTGGCCAGTAGACAAGCAACGTATTGCATTGCTCAAGTCCACTGAGATGTGCCAAACTCATGAACAAAGCAGGGCAGGGAGGGCAGTATTATATATGTTCTGCCATATATCTTCTTCCAGGCTCCTAAGGTGGCTTTCTTTCTGCATTTGCTCTTGTGTCTTTTTTCTTTTTTCTTTTTCTCTTTGTTGTTTTGGTTTTGATACTATATAAAGCAGATTTTGGTTAATAATAATCTGGCATCCGTCAGTGGCTGATAATTCCATCTTCTCATCCTTCTGTGTGTCTTCTTTTACTTGACCTAAAAGTAAAACTGTGCATCCATATTGAAGTTGGCTATTTTTCAGTTTGTCTGGAGCTCTTGATAGAGAAGTTTTCAGCTGGTTATTAAGTCTTTAGTGGGAAAATTTCTTCTTTATTCTCCATTTGTGCAACATAAAACATCATTCGCTCACTAGTACTTTGTCCTTTCATGCAAGTATCTTCTGCAACAGAACAGGATATGGCTTCCCTCTGGTGTTTGGTCACCTTTTATTATCCAACGAATCTGAGACTAAAGCTGGAGAACAGCTCATGGGCCATCACCTAGAGACAGTTCAATTCAGTAGTTAGGGAATTCCGTGTGAAATCTGAGTTCTGCAGATAATTTTGTGCCATGGAATCAAATATCCTTCTCTCTTTTCAGTCCCCTTCAGAACAGCTCCCTATATTTGCATCAATCCATTCACATTGCCTACAAATCTAAATATTTATTTTCTCCCCTCTACTCTTCTTAACTATGTAATAATATTACACATAAAGTAAGTTTTCTGTGGCATGAAACTGCAATCCATTTCAGTTTCATTTGCACAGATATCAAATGAAAAGATCTAATCTCACCAGGTTTGAAATGGAGATAGTGTCAGTAAATGCTTTTGTTGCTTATTTAAATTTTGCATTTCATTTGAAGATTTTTAGCTTTATTATCTTAAACTAAACTGCTTCCTATTTCCTACACTGGCACAGATTGGAAAAACTGACCATGTAGAATGGATAACTGAAAAGAGCAAGCTTTCACCTCTCCCTGAACTTTTTCTTAAAAAACCTTAAAAAACAATGCCCTTAAAAAAACATTGTGGTTGCACCTTCCCTTGTTTTCCCATAGTGTCCCTTGTGCCTGTATCTGCCTGTCCAGAATAGTCTCTGCACTGAAGACTCCTTAGCAGAAGGGTTTGAAGTGTGCATCCTTCCAACTTCTGTACTGAGACTCTCCCTGCAAGTTCTGCCTCTGATAGAACTGCCTTTTTCTTGGGTTGTCTTTGAAAGCCTCTCTCTGCTCAGCCATAAATTCAAAAAGGAAGAGATAGGGGCTGGATTTCTGCCCTTTCAGCTGCCAGCATTCCACCTAAAATCTGCACTAAGCTGGGAACAAACATTTATTTAACAAACAAGTTCAACACAGGGAAAAACCCATCAGCCTTAAATCTTCTGCAGTCTGTCCAATGAGCACATCAGGCTTCAAAGCCAATGCTGGATAACTTTCAGAACAACTCTTGCTCTAATGGGCTCTCATCTTGGTTCTCACAGCAGAGGATCTCTATGAGGCTGAAAAACAGTTGTGTGAGTGATCTTAGTTTTGTGTTTTTGTTGCTTTTTTTTTTTTTCTCTCTTTATCTTCTATTTTCTTCTCAAAGTCGTTTTCCATGCTCCTGCTTAATTTATGACTAGTTTGTCTAGGTCAAATTGAAGAGGTTTCTCTTAATGCCTGAGATGGAAGGATTTATTTTCAGAGAGAAAAATCAGGAGCAAATGATTTCTTGGCTGAGGAGCATAAGTACACTGAACCATGACTGTTCTCTGCCTGGGCTCAGTTCCACTAAAGGCAGGTTGCATAACTACTGCATTCACTACTAGCATGACGGCTTCTTTAGAAATGAAGACTTGTAGTAGCTACGAAAGAAAAGAGTATTCAACTAATGCTTTTCTGTCAGTGTCTCCTTTCCTGCACGCTGAGATTAGGACTGACCACAGATTTCTAATACCTTATATAAATGCCATAAGAAGAGCAATGAAGGGGTTAGAGCTGCCTGTTGCATCTAAAAACTCCACTATTAAAGCTTTTTTCCACTCTCTCTCAGACTGCTTGCTCTTCTTTTACAGAAAGCCTCCTTTTTATCAATTGCACTTGGTCCATCATCTCTACCTAAAAAAGGACTGAATAGCAATCTATTTTGTGATTTCTCAGCCATCAGATTTGTCTCAGTACTTCTTCAATTCTGACATTTCTCTGTATGAATTCAAAGCAGCATATTTTGTTTGCTCAGCATCCCTTTGAAATGGTGTTCCTTTCTGTAGCTGCACTTTGTCTAAATTTAAGATGCTAACAGCACAAATCTGTTGTGGTTTACACTGAAAGAATAAATCCCCATCTACACTTCAGAGCTAGACCTGAATATACCAAGATGAATACTGTAGAACTGATTACTAAGTGATGTGCTCATCCTGCAGTCAAGCAAGTACTTACACATTTTTCTTGTCTGGTTCATAGTCTCCTTTTTTTCAGCTTCTAAGAAAAGTACTGCTGATAATTTTGACAATTTTCTTTCCATTTCTATTCTGGGTTAACGAGTTAGCCTGTGCTCAGTCTGCTCTTATGCATCAAAAAAATTGAAGTGTTTCAGAAAGTATGCTTTCCCAGCTCTTAGGTTGTTATTTTTCAATTATATTATGTAAATACAAGTTATTGATAGTTATAAACCTTATTTTATAGATACCAGCCACGAAAGTATTTCAATAACAAGATACATGGCAGATCTGTGTGACATTTTTCTGGACCTCGGTAGCCACTGCACTCTGCATTTCATTAAATGTAATGCCAAGAAGATGTGTGTTCAAATGTACTCTGATGAACACATTTTCTAGGTTTCACAGAGCAGAGATTTTATAACTGTCTCTTTCAACATCCTGGCTTTTAAGAAGTATATACAAAAGTATAAAAAAATACTACGTGCATGAAAAGCTCTGTTTTTCAAAGTGCACACACATCTGCAGTGCTGATCTTCCCAGTGGTGGACAACTACAACTCTCTGCACCCAGATATAGCAGCTATTTTTAAGCCTTTAATTAAAGCAGCATGCCAGTAATATGCTAGATATTTACTGAAATGCAGTACAAACACACACCACAGACACCACCTAATTAAAAACACTAATTTGGCACCATCTGACCTGATCAAATATCTGCTACAAAAATCTTTACTTAGTTCTCTAATCACAATGCAATTGCAAGCACTCATGCAGCTCTCAAGTAAACTATATTAAAAGAAAAAACATACAAGAAATACAGAGAGTAAAAAGTACGTTCTCTGTGACTACATACATTTAATTGATTTTGAAAAGCAGGTAGTCAGGCATCAGATAAAATAGATATATTTGACAACTAAGTAGTGAGTTAGTTGTCTCACATTCTGCTCTTTAAATAGGATGACAAAAAAGATCTTGAAGAACTTTCTGTGTAGATGAACATGCCAGTAAATACATGTTACACGATTCAAAATGCTAAATTCACCAATTAAAACTGGCATTTATGATATAACTATTATTGGCCCACGTTTTATGCATGTTTTTGCCAAAACACACAATGGAATTGAAAATATTTGCTATACCAATACAGCCCACTAGAGGCCCGGTTACATGGAGTAGTTTAGAATATACTTAGAAGAAATGTAATGCAGTATTAATAGAATCATCTGGATTGCCACCTATATCCCAAAGTGTCAAGTTCTCTAGTATTTTTAATTGCAAGAAAAACAAACAACTTCATAATATGGTGGTTAGCTTCCTGAGACTTCAGGATAGTAATTGTTCCAGTAATGCTTTGAGTAGATAAATTAGATTATTAGAGATATTTTCCTTCATAGAATATTGTGGTAAAATAACCACTTGCTGTGATGCTTGAGAATAATAAAATTGGCAAGCTGAACTAGATATGATTTTTCATCCCACTTCTTTCCTACTCACTTGATGTAAAACAGGATCTCTTAGTATCACACATCAGATCATCAGAACTCCATCAGAATCTTGTAACCAACACACAGACCAAGACAAATATAGGCAAATATCATACAGATAGAGGTATACATAATACCATCTTGATAAAAATAGAAAAACTCCATGTCTAATCAGATAACCTCTAACAGTACATTGCGAATGTCTTAGATTAGAATAGTTTCCAAACGTTTGATTTAGTAGACATGTGATATCCAAACACACACACACAAAAAAAGATATTTCATGAACGTCTCTACTCTGTGAAGTAGCAAGGCTTAGCATAATACTGCTGTCTGTCTGCCTTCTACTCACATATAGGAAGAAGACCCTTAACTGATCTGAATGCTTCAAATTAAGTTATATATGGTATGTTTAGTTCATGGACTGACACAAAGTGTTCCAGAAAGTCATCCTAAAGTATATAACCCAAAGGCATGGGGTTAAACTGCTTTTACTGTGCCTTTCTGCTTTACTAGTCCCAGATGTTTAACTCATCTTCCATTGCGTTTGTAAGTAAGGTGGCATAAGGAAACTGCACAGAACACAGCTCTCTGGATAATGTACCAATTGTTTTACTGGTTCTCACCTCCTCAACCATGTGCTTAACTTTCTTCTGTTGGCAGTGGACCATATCATCCAGATGCTTTATTCTCTCCCTTAGGCTAGCTGCTACCTCCTCCAAATGCTGTGACCTAGCAAAAGATGGAAGAGTTAAATGTATAAGTGAGAAGGTATGCAGCAGAAGCAAAACAAGAATAAACTGCCAGAATCTCATTACAAATCAAGAAGATCTGTACAGAGGTAGGCAAGTCAAATTCCACTGGCAGATGAGTATTTTATTTGTCTAAACTACATCTTACTGGTAGTGTAGTAGTCTAAGTAGCTGTCTCCACCCAAGTTCACTCACCTTTCTCTGGCATTCTGGCACACTTACTCATAGCCCAAAGTGCTGACAGTTAAGCATAATAATAAAGCTCATCTTCTTGAGACATCTGTTTTTCCTTGAAGTAAAAGGCATTTAGACAGCTAGATCTTTATCACCTGAAAGACACATTTATCCTGGCTTACAATCACCTGCAAACCTTTTGGAAATATAAACTAAATAGAATCCAAGGAAGCACATCTGCAGCTGTCCTTTTAAGTGCTCTCCTACTACGGGGCAGCTGTGAATCGAGTATTTGGCATAGTTGCCAACAGTAGCAGAAAGCTAACTGGAGTAGAAATAAGTCAACAACAGTCAGCAAGAGTTGCTGCGGATGTTTTTAGTTTATACCTATGGCCTTGTATAGAGATTCTGTTTTTCTTAAAAGCCATTTAGCACAGAAATACAACATTCTTCAAACTCCTACCAAAAACTGAAACAGGAGGGAATATTTAAGAGACTATTGGCATGTTGGCCATGACCTCCTCCATTTTTATCTGAATATACAGTTTTCAAAATTCATAAATAAGAGCAATTTGTGGTTTGCAAAATAAGCTTCTGTACTGCTAGGTTCAGGACAGATTCGAGAAGTGGAGGAGGGGAATCAAACACAAAAAGAATTTTTTAATCTTGCTCCGTGCACAGCAGAAGAAACTGCTGAAGTCGCAAACAGAACAACCATTTTAAGGAAAAGCAGCAGATGGCAAACTGTATGACATGATTCTATTGAATGTCTGAATTGCATGCTGTTTCCCCTCCATAAAAAGCTTCTGTTAACAGCACTCTATGGAACTGTAACCTCAGCACTTGGACAAGGACTCAAAAAACAAGGCATTACTGCAAGTTTTTTAGTCACGCATGTTAAGGTCTCACAAAGCCGCAGTTTTCATTTTGCAACTGTAACACACATCTTGCCTCATTAAAAGATTTTAAATTAAAGTACTGCAAGTAATGGAGAAACAGAAGAGATAACATTCCTCAGGTGGAGAACTTCAGAACAGACCTCATCATGTGAATACAGATTCACTGACTCATTGCATAGATTGCTATCGTATGCTTGCTCACTCTGCACTGCACAAATTCCTGTCTCTCCTTTACCCTTTTTACTGCAGCATAACTTTTCATGCTGAGTGGGCAGAGCAGGATTCACTGAAGTGGGAAGAGTATCAGTTAGACAGTGGTAAAGGAAAGAAGGAAATAGTTTTTCATCTCCATATTCTATGTTGTGTGGAACATCTATACATTTTAAAATGTTGTTTTAACAGACTGACATGAAAAGCCATTATTTCCCTGAAACCGATAAGAAGGTCACAGATCAGTGCAACTAGGCAATAAGGTGCTCTGGGCAGAGACTTCCTCTTGCGTTTGTGCATCATATAGAAGAATAGGATGCCAGAACTTCAAAACTTTAAAACTGAGTTTCTAGGTCCCCAGAAATATCAATAGTAATCAAGTATGATTGTTCAGTCTCTGCTTATAAATCATTTTTACCCACTCTACTAGTGTCATATAAGCATTTGAGAGTAATAGACACAATTCTCACTCCAGTGGTAGTTACGCTACCTTGGTGCTGGATAGATTTCTCTTGAAACCGTAATTCTGGCTTTGCGTTAAACTTTCTTTTGCCTATTTGTGACGCTGCATTGGTCTCAAAGAAGTAGCAGTGGATGCACATGTCATCCTTGGGCAGAAGCAGCACACCCAGGTGCCACCACACCATTAGCTCTTCCTTCTTTGCCTCATGCTTTCCAGAACAACCATTCACAGAGGTCTCATTGCCAGCAACATCACTCTCACTTCCCTCAAATAACTTCACAACCTATTTCTGCACTGTGATGCTACAGGACAGATTTTTCCACACCTTCATTTTGTTCATGTGCATATGTTCCCCACATTTGTAGACCTGCTCCTCCAAACGTCAAACATATTCACTGTTTTTCTTTTATACAGAAGACAAGTTGGCAGTCAGATGCAAAACTCTTGCTCTCTTCATCAGTTCAAATTATCAAAGATAAACTTTTTTTTTTATCCTACAGCTGATTTTATCCTATCGCTTCATATTGATACAGAATATATTTTCTTTTAGAACCATATCAAATGGTCTAGAAGGTGATGACCAAAGTGTTTGTAGTTAGCATTATACTACAATGAATTTGGGAATGCAGATTTAAGAAAAATGCAATCCATTAAATATGTTATGTTGCACATATTCTGCATGTTTGCAAACAACTTTTCAGGACAGATGTATGGAAGCAATTTGTGATTAATCCTCTTCATATTTTTTTTATATTTGAACAAAGAACTTATCAGATGGACAATGTCTCCTAAACTGCAGATTTCAAGTTAGGAAAATAAAATTCAGATGTCCAAAAACAAACCAACCAACCCCTAACATTGTCTAGCAATACTGTTCATTGACGAAACATATCTCACCTCTCACTGTCAGAGTTGCTTTCAGATTTTGCTCCAGATAGTTGTATTTCATTTAGTTCCAGTTGTTTTTGCAGCTGGTGACGTTCCTAAACAAGAAATGCAATAGCCTCCCTCAGTTTTCCATATGTCAAAATGTAAAGACTTCACTAAGAATAATATTTCATTGCAATTCAAAAGACCATTTGTGAAATGAAAATAGAAAGTAATTAAACAAATTTACAGCTGCTAAAGAGGATTCATTCATCGCCTATATCCACAGAATTAAATAATAGAATCAAATTCCAGCTATCCAGACTTATCAATCATCCATTTGAAGATGTGCAGTGATACTTGAAACTGACATATTTAATGAAGAAATGAATCATCACTATCTTTAACTACATAACTGTCTTATTTTCCATGCTATCCTACCAAAAAGATTTCTCATTTCAAGGCAGAGATACAAGCTACTCCTCTATTTCTTCCCTCCAAAAACATCCTTTTTCAGTCATCCACAAAGTGCTTGTGAAAAATCTGTGAGAACTTGGGAACTGAGTGAACACAGATCAATAGAGGAATCTGCTATCCAGTTTAATGGGAACTTAACAGAGCCGTTCAGTTTTACTCTGCAAATATCAAGTAGATGAGAGCAAATTAAATAACTAAAGAAAAGAATCTCATCCGTACTGTAAGAACAGTGTTACAATTCCTTTATTCATTGCATAATACTTATAAGCGATAGGCTGCAGCCCAGATGAAGTTAACAGAGCTGCTGAAGTGGCCTGTTAAGCTGACATGATTCCTCAGAGTAATCTTTAATTCTACTAATGAGACTTGTAAGCGTTAGACAAAAAAGGCTCAATATAAATGCACATCAGACTAACCAGTTAAGCCAACAAGACTGGCCATTAAAAATATATTCCTCAGCAGTAGCAAAAATTTACTACATTGAAGTCCATACTGAAGTAGATGAAAAAACATTTCACTTGTAAAACACAAGATTATATTATCTTTACTTACTAGAATTTCTCAGTACATTCTCTGTTTCTTTATTCTAGATACAAAGACCCAGATCTCTAAAGATAATGTCTGCTATTTAATTAAATGGGAGACACCAAAGTACATCCTAGAGTACTGAAGACTTTTAAAAGTGCTGCTCTTATCCCTTTTAGCATGACACCATACAGTCTAAGGATTAAACAGTAACATTCATTCTTAGTTCAGTGAATGATACTAGAAAATGAAGAAGAAATTTCACTGTAACTGCTGGAGACAGAGGATATATAAAGCTTTCAGCTTTCAGTTTCAGATATTTGAGAAGGTCCAACAGATGTGATTGAGAAAAAAAGATACCAGGCAGGAAAAGGTATTGTGATACTCACAGACATAATCATGCATTAGAATAATAATAATCTGAATACTACTGTAAATTTTGTCCCAGAGCAAAATCCATAGAAGAGAAGGAAGGGTGGAAAATAAAAAGAAACAATACAAAACTGCTGAAACTAGTTTTATGGTAGTGCTGCCAGTGTAGCAAGAGATAAATGTCTCAAAGCATTTCTGCTTTCAGAGATTTAAAAGGCAATCATCGAAGAAACAGTTCTTAATTACATTTTAGTAGGGATTATTGAGCTAGGGGGAGAAATATTTTTTTAATACTGTCAGAAAAGAAAGAAGGTAGATTTTAGATTGAAAAGCATTTTACTCAATCTTTTCTTCCCTTCCCAAAATATTCTGAGACATCAAAATGAGGTAGAAGTCTACATGGAAAAATGAAGCGGCTGCTACATATCCACAAAGAACATTCAGAACCTTTTAGTTTGAAGCCTTCAGATTAGCATTGTATTCAAATGAGAAGAAATTTGGAGATACAGTTCCAATCAGAACTATAAATAGTTTAATAACAAGGCCTATATCTTACTAAAATACATTTTAGTAGCCCTACCAACAAAATTTCTATGAGCTTTTGGGTCATTTACGATTAATTCATTAGGCTTGGGAAACCATGTACACAGCAGGAAGACAAAATGTTTTTTTAAAATGATGGTTTACTACATAAAGCAGCTCTGACCACCAAAAAAGCAGAAGAATCACTTAGTCACAGTGTCTCCTTGATAATCTAGGTGCATTTATTTATATGGATGCAATAACAGAAGTGGTAAATCACTGAGTATGGTACTGAGCAACAGGCAACTAAAAAATAAATAACGTTCCCTTCAGGTACTTCTCCCTTGTCTTTGAACATGACAAGCTACTAACTCTCATACCTCTTCCATGCGTTCAATCAACCGATCCAGCTCACCAATTCTCTGGTCTTTCTCCTGTATACTTGTTTCTGTAATCTGCATCTTCTTATTTGACTCCTCAATAGCCTTCAGAAGCCGGTTGGTTTCCTCCTTCATGTAAGAAGATTTACAGTCACAACATACAGTACATTAATGAGAAATGAAACCATTCTTAGGCTGTAGCATCAAGACAGCAGTTTGTAAGCAAAGCTCAAAGCTGTTCACTTACCTAGAAATCTGGAAGAGTTGTGATCCCAAATGTGTATAGAGCATGGGGCATTTTGAAGCACAGAGCTATTGTAAAGTATCATTATGAAAGTGTGAGGAAAACACCATTTCTTACATATTTGTTCTCCCTTCTGAATAGCAGTGAAGAAACAGGATGAGAAACTACGCTATTCCAATTGACAGCTTTTATCCTGTTCAGCTATGTACTTTCCTCACACATAAAACAACAGGAATAGAAACAGGCTAGGGAATCTACCTTCAATCTCAATCATCTGTCTTTAGCAGTTAGAAGAACATGACAAACTGTTCAAAAAAGGTTTTACTTGTGGGTGGAATGAGACGAGGAGACATGAAGAATTACTGTCTAACTAATGTCCAGTGAAATTTAACCTTTCCTCCTTCCCTCTTCTAAAATATCACTAAAATTGGACAAAAGTGGTTTGTTTGTTTGTTTTTTAACAGATCAGAAGCTTAAAAAAAAAAAAAAAAAGGCCAAAATACTTAATTTTAAATTTTGAAGCCTATATTATCATTACTGCTGCTGCGTTTGAATATACTTTTTTCTCAGCCCTAAAACCCCAATAGCTTTGAAAACTGTGTAATGGTGGTTTGACAAGTCACAAAGAAAGAAGCATATGCACACTCTGGACTATTAGGTGATTGAGAAATGACACCCAAACTGAACACCACTTTTACAGACCAAATATACATACTAGGAGAATTTCCTTCTCAGCTTTATGTTTCTGCTCCTCTTCTCTCAGTTTTTCCTCATATTGACTGTACAGTTTTCTCGTCATCTCTCTCATGACTTCCGCATTGGCTTCTTGTGATGATTCCACCTACAATAGGGGAAAGGATGAAAGTTACAGTTGACCCATCAGTCAGTAGAGCACAGATGTCTGCAGGAGAAATGAAACTGATATGAAACTAACACCTTGAATTTTAGCTCCATCTTGCTATAAATTTGACATAATTGAAGCAGATTTTCATTCGTGTCAAGATCATTTACAGCATGGCCAATGTAGAACTCATTCAAATTTGTGGAAGTTACTATTTCATCAAGTTTGATGGTGCCTGAATTTAACCAACCATTGCTTCTCCAGGAACAGGTCATGACTCTTTACTGAGCCCTTCCATAAGAGTGTCCAAGTCACTGGAAGACTCCTGCCACTTTACAAAAGTGTATTTTAGAGAGAATAGATTTAGCTCCTGTTTCTAGATGGCCATGAACTCTTAAAGTAGTGATTACCTTAAGCTGAATCTAATTTACGTGTTGTTAAGCAGAAGACACAGATGCGCTCTCCTCTCTCTTGCTTGTTCACGTACTACTCTTTGTGCAAGCACAAGAAACAGGGTGATCATGGAGAAAAGTTCATCAGAGAACAAACCAGGCTGAAAATTAATAGACCCAGGGATTGGACATGGTTAATTTTTAACCATAGGATGAGCAACTCTATCACTGCATCAAGGAAGAGGGCAAGAATGGCAATTCAGAGACAGGATTTCCCCTTTAGGGTGGTTCAAAACACTCACTAAAACACACCCTCGGTGATTAAACACTGGATAGGACATTTGCAGCTTAGTCCATTTACTATGTAAACTCCAGTAAAAGCAAAGTAGAACAGCTTCTCCAGGACTTAGTTCTCTTACTAGAGATGCTATAAATCAGAGAAGGTTATACTAAAATACTGTGAGAGCTACAGCAGGGAGAAGAATGAAGTGATCCCTGTTGATCACACAACCACAAAGCCCCTGGTTCTGATTTCAAGGTTTTGTTTGTGTGGGGTTCTTGTATTTTGTTTTTTACTTCTTTGCTTCAAGGACTGAAGGGTTTATAAAACCCTTGTGTTTATCTTGCGTGGTAGGAACAAGTGTCCTACTGCCCTGTAGGATAATAACATATTTCATTCCTTGCAAAGGGACTAAGCTCTGAAGGATTCCACTTGTACTGCAATTTCTCCCTGGGCACCTCACCCAAACAGAAACAGGGACAGAGGTAGTAATTTGCACTTTTTGAGAGAGACTACTTATACAGCCTCTAAAGCTTTATTATGAAAGGAAACTAGAAAATGAATTGTAAGTTGAAGTAAACTAATATTATTAACCATTCATCATTAAGCATAAATACAGGTCACTAGAGAGCCAAAAAGAAACATCTTCTATGAACAAATTAGACATGAGTAAACCAGAGAGAAAAAGGTTTACAGAAGAGGTGCTTTTTTTTTTTTTCTTCATTTAAAGGAATTAAAGGAATACTTTTGGCAGACAAGCGAGATGAGGGAAGAAAATGGGCAAGCTTTCTGCCATATGAAACTATATTCTGCATTTATTTCTCTGAAAGAAATAGCTTAGTTGTTTTTCCAAAAAACTTGCTGTTACAGTACATATTGACTGACTTTATGGGTCATAAAACTGAGGAGATTACCTGTCAAAAATTTGACAATACCATGTAAACAAACTCAACATCAAGACATTCTTATGGCACTGTACAAAGTTATGAAGTCTCTTAACTTACATCAGTGGACATTGATTACTACTTAACAGTTTGAACTTCCACCTGCCAACATGCCCTGATAGTAATCCCATGTTATAAGGAGTCTGACTGTTGCCAGCTGAGATTCTTTGTTGTCAAAACAGAATTCATTTAATATACTTCTAATGCTCTTACTGTGCAATGTTTTCAGGGGAGTTTATATACTGCACCTTTAATTTCAGTAACTGATTTTCAATTTGTGCTGTTTCCAGTTGTTTCTGCTTCTCTCTCAGCTTTTCCATAGATTGCTCATGTGTGTGTTTTAAATTCCTTATTTGTTCCCTTATATCAGAGTTCTCCAAAGTAACATCCACCAGAGTTTTCTGAAACAAAGAGGCAAACCACATATTATGATTCAGAAATAATTCGGTGAGCTAACATAGTCAAGAAAGTGTAGAATAGGAAAAAAAAAAAAAAAAAAAAAAAAGAAAACCAAAAAAACAACCCACAAGTATTTAAGGCAATCCTGATTTGTCAATGTAGTGTGAACAGTGTTGCAAGTTTTAACATTTAAAATTGTTTTTTGTTGTTTTTGGTTTGCTAGAGGGTGTTTCCATGAGGAATATACTCACTGAAATCAAGTCCTGGAGCACGACAAAAAGAGGAAGGAATATGGATACATTTAAGTACAAATATTACTCCCAGTAATCTTCCTTTCTTCTCTCCAAGGGCCGTATATATAAATATATATATTTTATATATATATGTACTAAAGTGAAAATAACTATGACATACAAGAAAGCAGGAACTTTTTGAGTTTAGATACATGGGAATTTGGAACCCTCTAAAACAGAAAATACATCCCCACATTCTCCCTCCCCCAAAATTTCACAACTATGTAAAGCCTCACAGGTATTTAGCATCCACACATGCCACTTCTATCTCTATTAAATAGCAAAGGTAGGAGAGCCAGGATGTGCTCTGTTTTGCACAACACAGAACAAATCACATTTTTACCTTAAGATATTTTGTAGAGACATGACTAGTGGCATTAGTCTGCAGCAGATTAGTATCTCTTGATTGTACAGTCTTTTAATGTTGGTTACAAAACAGTCACTGTATTCTTTTCCTTAGTGTCACAAATTAGCTGCCTCAGATATCCAAGACAATACTTTATGGCTTGTTTAGTGTTAGAAACTATTTTTGTTATTCATGTTTAACATACGCTTTTAAATCCATGTCAGAAAAGGAAGTTGTCAGCTGTGAAACAGCTGTTAAAATGTACCTGCAAGTCTATTGATGCTGATGTCAAGGAGCTGTTCATTTCACTAAAGCTATCTAAGGCTGCAGCCTGCACTCGCACATGATTCTCTAAGGATTCCTGATGAGCATTTGTCACCTGAGCAGGAAAAAAAAAGAAGTTTTATATAGAATAATGATCAAGTTTACCTATTCTCTCAAAGGGACTTACAGAATAGATAGATCCCATGGCTAATTTTCACAGTACTAGGATGCTTAAAATATATAGACCCCAAACCACATGCCTGTACCTCAAAAACAAACAAGTAAAATATATAATTCAAATATGCTAACAGAAGTGAACATAAAGTGAAAGTGGCTGTCTGCTGTTGAACAGTAATCAGTGTAAAACCTTTTCTGAAAGGACAAGAGGACATTTGACAAATGCCTATTAAGAAAGATGATATGCATAGAGCGGGTAGGTTGCTGGTGAAAATCAGAAGAATGCAAGAAATGAAGAAATCTAGAAAGGTTTGGGTGAAAGGTAGAATAGCCTTAATTGAGAAGGAAGTGACTGAGTACGTAAAGAAGCAACATCAAGAGCACCAAAGAATCAAGCAGAACGAAGCAGGAAGGAGAAGTCAGCAGAGAACTATGTTGTGTGAAGATCTCTCTTTTGTTGTGCACACACATACACACACTTGCATGCTTAAAACTTGAGGAAATAAAAGCATAAAATGACACCATTGAAGAGGTGATAGAAACCCAAACTGTACAAATGATCAGGAACCATTTAGTAATAAAGAAGAAAATTGTTACTAATGGAAGCCAGCCCAACTTGGATTTATGTCATGGACCAGACAGATGTGTTTCTTGTTAAAGCAAAAGAGCACCACTGATCGATACGAAGATCAATTAGTGTTTAGTAACAAAGTTATAAATAGATCAGGTCAGGCCAGGGAGCAGAAGTTATTTAGTTACTGCTAATTCTATACAAATGTGTGCTCAGTTAAAAACAAATGAAAACAGAAATGCTTTGGATAAATTAAAAAAATTACAAGATAAGAACTTTTGTGAAGAAACTTACTGCCCAAGGTAGAGTATTTGAAGTACAAACTTCAAACTAACTTAATGAACAAAAAGTAGTCCTTGAAACTGATGGGGAAAAAAAGCATAGTGATTCGAAGCTGAAGCTAAGAGTGTAGAAAGGATTTTAAGTAGGATCCTCAAACAGCATGGAAGGTGGCAGTCATGTAGAAAACAAACAAAACCAAACAAATTTTAAAAAGCATATGTTATTAGATAGAAGAACACCTGTGTTTTTTTTTTTTTCAGGCACTCTCAATTATTAAGAAAGTGTGTTTTTGAGGAAGGATGTCTCAGTGTGCCATTGACTTCAGAAAGAATCCTTCATAAACTGTTTATTTGCTTCGGAATTAGAGATTCTGTCAGAAGTGGTCAGAAACTATTAAGAGAGATTTTTGGACTCATGAAGGATTTCTACTGGTCCAGTGGAGGATCTGGAAGCATAGAATATCATCACTGCTGTTCAGTAAGGATCAACCAGAGAGAAGGCAAAGCTGCATCTAAGCCAGCGTTTGCCTACGTGGTACTGGATGGGGGCTGCATATCGTCAGCATCACAAAGGCTATTTAATTCGTTTCACAAAAATTCAGTTCTTCCCTCCCTCCTCTCAAGTTGGGGTGATTTTAAAAAAATTTTAATTTTTATACTACTTGACACAGAGTTTTGTTCTGTGCTCTGATCTTATACATAAACTGACAGTCTTCAAATGAGGAGGTAAGAAAGGCACAGAGTCCCACATCCTTGAAGTTAAATGTGTTTAATTATCAAAGCTTCCTCTGAACCAAAGCTGTGAATAGCAGTACTGAATATAAAATCCACAGCAGGTTGTCAGTGATTGTTGGACCAAAGAACTCAGCAGTTTAAGACAAAAGGTAAATCTACAGACTGCAGCAGGTCTTACTGAAAAAGCACAAAGAAAGAGTTCATCAAATGACCACCAAAAGGTTCATTAAGAACCACAAGGTAAGTCATGTTAGGACTGTCATGCATTAAAGAATGCTGCTACTTCTTTTATTATCATATTTAAACATTACAGTCACTAAAACAGAGCAGTCTGATGAAACCACAACTCTAAGTTGCACACATCACTCCTAATTATATAATCAATATTTTTTTCATTTCATATGGCAGCTTAGTGCTACAAAGATCGCCAATAATTCCCAGATTGTCTAGAATGAACACGCACCCAGGCAATGCTATCAAGATTATCTTTCATTTCCAATAACCAGGCAACTAATTCCATATACAAAAGCATCCCTGTCTTACTTTACCTTCCTGGAGGGAAAAGGTAAATAGTACAGGGACAAGTTATTGTCATATACTTTCCCTACAGTTGAATGCATACTTACTTTCAGTTCATTCGTAAGCTGCTGTATTTTTCGTTTCATTTCATCATACTCCCCATACATTTTCTTTCTTACTTTTTCCAGAGTTGCTCTCACCTGGTGTTAGAAAAATCACATGCCTTTATCAACCAGACTTATTGATGACACTGTTTGTACTGGGACACAGTATTTTGTTTCTGTGTTCTTTATTGTTACTTTCAGAATTGCCCTTTATTTATTAATTAATTAAAACTTTTTGTCAACAATAGTTCACTCTTAAGACTAGAACTTAATTCTTAAGAGCTGTCCACACAGAGATGATATAAACAAAAATGTGAGCAATTCGAAAATTCTCTGTACACTTAAACACTAGTAAATTAATAATTTAAATAACAAATTTCAATTAAACTTTCCAGAAGACTAACTTATTTAGTTTATTAGTTGAATTAAAATTAACTTGAACATACAATGTTTTCTTTCTAAGAAAAGCATCCAATATGGATTATGAAATCCATATTCATACATTAATTCTGTTACAGCATTTAATTAAGTTTTCACCAAGTGTCCTTTGAAAATAAACCCTTTAGTTTCACTGAATTTGGACTTCCAGGCTCATATCTAGTTAAATAATGTATTAATTACCAATGTAATTACAAATCTGAAGAATAGAGTACCCAATCTGACCTTGTTTAATACCTATGGATGTAAACTATACTTTGCCTTTCTAAAAAATAAATAAATAAATAAACAAACAAACAAATAAATAAATAAATAAAAGGAAAAAGGGAAAGAAAAAAAAAAAAAGGTATGTTAAAAGCCAGCTTGGGTTTGCATGCCATTGAGAAACATGCAAAGAACCAAATTTTCTCAAGAGCACACATTGTAAACCCTCATTAAATGTTTGCCTACAGTTTATCTTCCAGCTACGTAGCTCAAATTCTTTTTCTTCCCCTCCCCTCAGCTGAACACACTGGTTGCAGATTATCTAGGGCAGTCAGCTTACCTTGCATCTGCATAGCTGAAGTGGGGCTTGGGAAGGAAGAAGGGGAAAGCATTAAAAGGGGGAAGTTTCTGGGAGTTCTGCAACATATGCAGTCCCAGAAAGAGGACACTGGCCACCAAACCTACACAAGGAGTGGATGCAACCCTATCCCAGACTGCATGTTTCCTTTGTGATGAGAAACACGGGAGGAAGCTGACTCCTGCACTTCTGAAGGAAGCACTCCTCATCCTGTCTCTACTCACACACATGCACCTGCCCACACACACACTTGCAAGGTGCAAGCTTGACACCGGTACAGGAAAAAGAAGCATCAGTAGTTCAGAACATGGCCTTCCATTTCCGGGCTAAGTCAGAATATGTGGCACAAGCTGAGGGCTCTGCTTATAAAGATGAAACTTATCTGGCAGGCCAAAGTTCACAACTAGCATAGTTGTTTCACAGCCTCCACTTCTTCAAAGGTTTTACCCTTTTTATAACTAAGTACCAGTGCAAAACATGCTATCAGTCTGGACTGACGTTTCCCACTTTGCCACAAGCCAACAGAGAAGTGCAGGGACATGCTCCCAGTTCAAGCAATCTGAATCAGGTACCAGAAGCAGTGCAGCCTGTGCTGTGTACCAATTCATCCATATTCCCTGACAGCACTTCAGATAAAATGCACAGGCAGGAAAACAGCAGCTCATGTTCCTTGCCTGCGTAACAGTAGCAACAGACCCTAAATGGCGAGTGCAGGTACTGGTGTTAAACACTGGGAGCTTGAAATCTGTGAGTAATAAAGGAGAAAAACAAGTGCTGATAACTGGAGACCAGGCAGATGCTAAGAGTACACATAATTACAGTCTCCTAGACTGCTGGCTTGACACAGTGTTCCTCCCTTTTATATCAACACAGTTCTCCTGCACTTGAGTCATTGTAAGATGATAACCATTGACCAACAGCTTCCTGGGTGGCAAAGGAGGATGGAAAGAGGTCAAATTATTCACTCTGGGCTAATTAGAAGGTTATTGCCAAAGCCTGAGAGACAAGGACTGACAGGCAAAGAGACGGTGAGTCTTGAGCACAAAAACAAGCAGTATCAGAAATTCATTTTATTCTTTCAGTACAGTTTTTGCCAATTATGCTAAATGAGCATGCACAAAGAAAGTAGTACAAAGTCATCTTATTAGGCTGACTATTTTAAGGCTGCCCCAAAACATACCCAAGTGATTTTACTATATCACCTAATTTGGGAGCCTTTTCAAAACTGTGATGGAGGAGGGGGAAGCAGAAGATAAGAGAAAGTTCATCCTTTCATGCTTACAAAGTTTATCCTGCATAACATTGAAATTATGAAGGCTTCAGAATGGGAACCTTAAAATCAGTTAGGCAGCTTGCTTGTCCAGCCGTAAGCCCCCCCAACAATCACTAAGCATTACAGAGTATCATCTGGCACAGAGGATGTGAGCTTCAACCACGTAGCTTTTAGGTACTTCAGTTTTTTTTTCAACTTAAGAAATAACAAGGCAAACCATTAGCTTCAGAATGGGTTCTCTATTCAAATTTGAGGTTATTTGGTGTGACATCAGTCATCCCGCATACACTCACAGCTCTACAGAAATATATGGAAGGTATATCTCACAAATTCTGAAGGTGAAAGCATAACTCACTTCTTTAATGTAATTCATCTCCTCTTTCAGCTGATCAGCTGACCAGCCATAAACCACCATTTCTTTCTTATGGTTGTTGTCAGTCCGGTGCACAACGCCATACACCATCCCATGAGAGAGCTTCCCCGGAGACATGCCATTTGGTACATGGTAGAGCTCCTTAAAAACAAATCATATTTTATTTCAAACAAGTTCTAGAATGATTTAAAAATTGAAGGCAGGAACATAAGACAAGCAACTATAGTGAAAGAACAGCAGTACCTAAGAACACTAGATCCCAAATGCCTGTAGACCAAATTATCAACCTTCATATTTTGGGATGATCAATGATTTTTGTAATCAGCTTAGATGTCAATTCTCCACTAGCTTTAATGAAAATGGTATGTGTACAGCCAAGAGCAACAGATGGATTATTGTAAGGAGAGAGACATGAGAAAGAATGTTTTTCTGGCTTATATGGTACTTTTCTGCATTCTTCCAGAGGACTATTTGCTCTTACAGTTTCCTTTTGAATTCTTGCAAACACAAAAATTCCTCCATCCTGTCCCTTGCAAAGTCTGTGCTGTGCAAAACATCAAAATTCACAAGTTTAATCTAAATGTTTCAACAGTTCTCAGAAGAAAATGAAACTGAAACTTCAAAGCTCTATGTGAGAGTTCAGAAAATACCATTTTATCTTGTAGATAAAGAAGCAATAATCTTAGTTTTCATTTTAGGATAAACACCTCCAAAACAATCAAAAGTCCATCTCAGTCTGTAATTATAGAACATGTACACCTGATGCTATAAGAGCCAAAGCAGTGCTATGAAACAGCATTCATGTGAGTGTTTCAGTGTTATGAACTATTATAGAAGGCCTTGATAGGAAAGTGAAGTGGCAGCTTTAGTGCTTGTGTTTGATATTTTAGCAATCTGCAGAAATTTCTAGAAGCATATTTGTAATAAACTTATGTCTTATTTTAAAGTGCTCTTTGCAACAGACTCCACTTAAACATCACGTCGATGTGCCTTGTAAGAAAAACATGTATACAAACAGTGGGAACCATTGCCCTCGAATATAAATATCTGCAAGGTCAGAAGTAGCCACCCACACCGACTACGCACCTGGCCTCCCTTCTGATAAACCCAGAGAAACACACTCCTGCAGCAATTACCTGAAGTGAATCAGACTCCAGAAGTACTAATTTATATTCCTGAATACAAAGAATTTGAGAAACTAGCTCAGACAGACGTCCATGCTTTTAAAATGAGAAGGAAAAAAAATCGTATCATTTAACTTTGAATATCTGCAAACTGAGATCCTAAAATGAGCAATTATTTGTGAGCATGAAGTTAGAAAGACAGTCTTGAAAGAAACAGCTGTTACTGAATAGTTTTGTGCATTGTCTTTCTTTTAAAAGCCAGTGATGGGGACAAATCACTCACAGGTAACTTCACTGAACTTCCTTTTGCACACCAAATTTACTAAGATGTCAATAGATACGAGATTACTTTTGAAAATATTTGAGTTTGTTTTGCTATTCAGTAATGACACAGTATTGAAACTCACAGACTTTTGAGACTCCTTATAACATTAGTAGCCTAAACAGTATCTAAATACTCTCCTCCATATCAGAGGCAGAAAGAGGTGAAACTTATTAGTTTACATCCACACGCATCCCAGCAAGTCTTTAGTTCTTACCACGACAGGTGATGGTAGTAACTGTAGTCTAATGCAATAGCTCTTTCTGTTTTTAGCAGCCAAACTTACACAACTACAGTGACAACATAATAATAAATATTTCTTTGGGTAGGGTGAAAATGAACAGGATAATTTATTTGTGTTAAAAGTAATGAGTAAAAATGCAAATCTGTTGTATATACTATAGAACAAAATGGCTTTACTGCATCATTACTGGCTTAATCATTTTGCTGAAGCTCTGTGTGCACGCAGGGCTGGGAGGGGAACAATCCTGACACCAGATAAAGACAGTTTCAACCATTTAATAGAAAAATACTGGTCAACTAGCCCTATCTATACAAGATATTATTTTGCATGTTGAAAACGCCATATGCAGAGCTTTGTATCCTGATAACCAAAAGTTACATAGTTATGATTTGCTTGTTTTTCTCTTCTCTTTACATGCATACAGACAAAAATCCTGCACCTGATTACTTGAGAATAAATACAGGAACTAGATGGGGATATGACTCAAAACTTTTGCATCTGTTTACTTCCAGGGTTGTACAGTTGCTTTGGTAGTTTCATTTCAGCTCCTCCCCCGCATCTGGATGAAGGGATTAAATACAAGTTTCCATCTTCCAGATAACAAGATGAATAATTGCTTTGATTGTTTAGAGGTTACTAAGGCCCCAGACATTGAATTCATAAATCCATAACCTTTACCCACTCTAATCTATATTTTATGAAGTGAACAGCAACTACTAAGATCTTTTGTGCCTCGGAAACATTAGCAGGATTGTTTAAAGTTCTGTTTGCAGAATTCTGTACGAAGATCGTGATCAAGTTCCTTATTTTTAGAACATTACAAACACATTTCCAAGGAATGCTTTACAAGACTCACGCCTCTCTAGCAAAGGAAGATAGATTCAGACCATTGGTTTTGCAGCAAGGGAATCAATCATCCATGACACTTCAATATTTCACAGATGAACAGATTTAAATTTACATCATAATAGGCACATAATGAGCACCATAAGTATGCATAAAGCCAGACTGGTCACACTTCTCCAGCAATGATGACACAATTGTCTGTCATCTATATTTGCACAAGCCTCCCAAGATTTCTTTGTCACTTCTCTTTCAAAAGATTAAAGGAATCTCCATCATCTGTTGAGAGTTCCAGTTCTGCCATGTGCTACTTACAATACAGGATACTGCTTTTACTTCTCATTGTTTTGCTCTGTCTTCCATATATATCCACTCTGAAAATTCAATTTTCTGACAAGATTCTCACCCCTTTCCTTTCTGAGGCATCTCAGTGATGATAACAGAATAAGTAAGTACTATAAAATTAACCAGAAGAGTAGGTGAAGCTGGAAGGTTTCTTTAGATTAGACAAGCATTGCTTTTAAGGTCAAATTATCAGCCAAATCTAGAGCATTTTTTTCACTCCCAACTGCCTGTGCACTTCCAGCACTGGAACAATACCTCTTCCAAGTATGGTTTGTTGCTGCAAAATTTTCTTGAAACCCCTTATCTGAAAAGGCTGGCTAACCTTAAGAAACTCATGAATATTTCTTTGTGGCTACAGTCAGTTATATGACAACTCAAGTTAACCACAACACATTATGCTGATGTACACGAAGGCAGCTTCCAGGAACGTGCTTCATCTAAGCTGTAGCAACAGTCATGTTGCAGATTGTGTGATCGCACAACATATCCTAAAGAAAAGCAGACTGTGTTTACTTAATAAATATTTAATACAGAAGCCGACACCCCAAGGTTGCAAAAGTCTTAATAATTGTCATGCATCCTGTTTATATCTGTCCAAGCACATAGCACAAGCAAGGTCTGAAGCCAGTATAAACTCTGAAACGAGTACAAACTCACATTTAAATGTGATTTGTGAGCTGCTTTTCATACTGCCCGTGGTTTATCAGTATTATGTAAATGTAGAAAATATGCTAAGACATAGAACACAAGTGTTCTTAAACTCATGACACTAAATAAGAAGCATCACTTAACACATTTCCACTTCTAAGCTCTTTGAAATATTGTAGAATTATGTGCCACATCTAATCAAATAAAACTGTTTCTGTAATGCCAGTCTTTATACATTAAGAAAGTAAGACAAATACACTAGCTACCAGAAGTAGCTACCACTGGAATTATTTCTGAGGCTTTCATTTAGTGCTGGTTTTAATAAAGAGCTGCTTAAATAGCACATAAAAAACAGAATTAGTGCTGGAGAGGCTGAGAAACAGTAACATCAGCCACCTGTAGCAGGTGAACCACATTCGTTATGTCACAACTCCTGCTATGCTGGTGGGAGTGGGCTGGCAGCCACAGATCAGCAGAGAAAATAGGCGCTGTCCTAGATTCAAAGTGCACAACAGCCTCATATTCATTGCGCTCATGTTCCTTGAGCCAGGTCTGACACGAGTTTCTCTTGATTATCTGCATCACACTGTGGCGAAAATTCCACTCCTGGCTTCTGTATAGCCTACATTTTTGCTGTGGGAAAAATGTTTGCTCTGCTTTTGTATTTCTGCTCAAGAAGCAATAAGGATTTCATCTCTAGGATGTGAATAATTTAAAAATGTAAATTAAAGAGTTAGAGGATATACAAAGCAAAAGTATTGGTTGAAGGTTAAGCCTGAATGCTGTTCAAACTCTATTGAAAGCCTCAAAACCAGTAAAATAAGACAAATTTATAAAGCATTATCTCATTTTCATTCTCTGTCCACTTGCTCAAAGGAAAAAAAGAAAAAATCTCCATATATATCTCAATATTCTGCCCTCAAATATCTAGCTGCAGCTTCCAATGACACTTCCAAATTTAGGGCCTGACTGATAAAAATAAGCCCTAGCCCAAACAGAGACAATACTATTGTTCAGTAGCATTTTATTATGCAGGGCATGGCAGGCTTCAGAACACACAGATATTGCTTATGATCTGACCAGCACAGTAATCCTTTGTACCTCATGGTGAAGTAAACAGCCTCATACTACTTTCATTTATTGCCTATCAGTAACAGGAGCAATGGAACAAAATTATGGTAGTTGCAGACACTCTCAGCCTGAAGTGCTAACAATTCAGATATTTAGCTTTTTGCCAATGAAAGAAACCACCCAATCAACTTGTATTTGTGTCTTCAGTTCTCACATGTTTTTTTCATCACAGGCTAAACAGGAATACAGACATTCAGCCTGACACACGCAGCACAAGTTCTCTCCCTTCAGTTTTTGAAATCATCATCTGACCGGGTACCTCCTTTTACAAAAGTCAGGCAGAGGCCATCCTCTTGCCCTTAGTGCCTGCAGTAATTTTGTTGTAACAAAACTGCCAGCTCTGCCATTTTGTTCTATTTTTCACACTGGCTCATTTTTATTCCATATCAGAATGACAATAAATTAATCAGCCCAGAAACATAATGCACTGACAGAGATTTAATGAAATACGGCATATATTTTCTGCTAAAATTGGACTGCAATGAAAAAATCTAAGTTACCATCTATTGACATAACCAATAAAGCATCAGTTCTGAACTGTCAGTGAGCTCCAGGGCAAGATGCTAGCAGGTTCAGTGCCAGCAGTGGCTCCTGTACAGCTGATTTTGCAGCTGCTACACTTTACAACAGTATTCAGTTCCAGAAAACACACAAAATAAAGAAATAACCAGCAAGCCATCGCTATGTCACATCAGGGCAGCTCAAAATCACCTCCTTCTAATGAAAGATTAGAAAGAGAAGATTACAACTAAATGTCACGCCATGGTGTATTTATAGTTTTCTGGCATTCCCTTTGACACAGCAAGCTCTTATGCTCTCCTCCCTCACTTCTTGTCTGCCCAAATAGGAGACAGCCATGCAGCCATGCTCAGATCACCCAATCTGCTGCAACTCTTCAGCAAACACTGCACAAACCCTCTGGTTACCCTCGCAGTTTATTTGTGTAAGTCAACAGTTGTACTACTTAGATTTTTTCTTCCCAAATGCTTTTCTTTGCACACAACATTAAAGACAGCACAGAACTCTAACTTTCAAGTCCTGCTGCCGCATTTGATTCTTGGTGAAGCTGTGTGTTTTGACATTAAATTGCAGAGTGTAAGGCAGAAAGGTGAGCGCTTCTCTAATTTCTCTCTATTAGCATTATCTCCAAAAGGGAAATGCAGCTCTTATAGGACCATATGAGAATTATGTAACATTTGTAAAATTTCTTATTCTCAATGTGATGTATGGAATTTCATTAACACTGACTGAGCTGAATATGGGTGGATCAGCAGAGATAACTGATCACTACTCTCAGAATTATTTGGTGTAGGCTTTTTTGTTGGGTTTGGTTTGGTTTTTTAAAGCTTACAGTAGGATAAAACTACCAGAGTATGACAAGTCAAGAATCTTGTGTGTACTATAAGTTACTGTGTAACTAAATCAAATATTCAAAGCAATATATTACATAGTCAATATAAATCTACAGGTAATAAATTCCTGTCTTGCTTTAGAGTCATGAAAAAAAAAACAGTTCACGTTCAGTGATTTTTTTTTGTAGTTGCTTCACGTTCAGTGTATTTTTTTGAATTACACAAAAAAAGTAAAACAAGTAAATGACACAATTACTCTGTTGTTCTTCTTTAATTGCCAAGACACTGAACAATTACAGCCCAACCAGTTCTAAAGATACACTTTCTAAAAGTGTACAATATAGCTCTGCTCACTGGCATTTCTTTCTCATTATTACACTACTCAGCATAGTAAAATGAGTAAGCCATGAGTCAATAACTGTCCTCCTCAAAAACAAACTTATAGTACTCTTAGGGCAATAGGTCCATATGTGTCAGCTGGACTGGGGATTTCTGCAATCAAATACAAACTGACAGAACTCTAAGCAGTGGGTGACAGTATTTTCATTGCTACAACTAAACACCTTCTGTACACATTCAATTATTACTATGTACTGGCCCCAAAATCAGCTGATGCAGAAAACTTCCAAGTCTCAGGCAAACCAATTCACACACACACAGCAAAGGCTCATTTCTCACACACTTAAGCCTATATGAAATGTAAAATTCCCCACTTCAGGTGAGGATCGAGACTTTGCTTAATGAAAGACACTGCTGCTTATAGCAATCCAGCATATAGATTTTAAATAATCAAGTTCTAAAAATACTTTAGTCACACATTGCTGTCAATCTCTTTGCTGTTTGTCTACTACTACCCTTCCACTTTGCATGATGCTTTGCTGTTCCCAACACGAGAGCTCAGGCTCAAAGTTTACAGCTGACTTGCTCAGCATCCATATGCTGTTCAGTCTTCCAAGATGATCCAGTTACCAAAACAACTAAAATCAGATTCCACAGATGCCAGTATTTACTCCTTGTTTGTACAGCATTTGATTAGAATTGCTAAAACTTACATTTTTCTTTCTTTCAGGTTCTTTTGCTCCCTGCTCAGGCTGTGAGACTTCATCAGGTGGTACTGTTAAACGTAGTCTGCAAACATTCATCTGAAAGAAAAACAGAAGTTTGCTTTTAGATTCAAGCACTACAAAAATTAATTTTAATAACTTGCTTTGCAAAATGAATTGTGCTAACATTCAAGTTTTCATTCATTATTTTCTACTTACATCCAATCAGCTGACAAAAAAGTAAGCTATTTGTAAAAGGCTAGAGGGTTTTTTAGCTGGCAAGAAATAATTCAAGGGCATCCATAATTACATACCTGAAATAGCAACAAACAAACAAACAAAAAACCACAAACCTTTTCAATTAACAACATGTTCTTACATACTTATAAACAACATTGAAAGCTCAGATATCAGAAGGTGAACGTAATTTCCTAGTTTCTCAGCTTTGTTTGCAGATTTGGCATACTTCAGTCTTCAAAAGGGAGTATTTAGAAACACAAAGGTTATTCTGGAGTGAATATCCCCTTTTTGTTCAGTATTTGATCCAAGAGTACAGAAATTCCACTAAATTCTAACAGAAACATTATTGAAATGTTATACACAAAATTGCAAAATTGTTTGTAAAAGAAAAGCCTCAGAATTATTCACAGAAATTTTAAGAAACAGGCCAGGGGGGCTGATACTTTTTTACCCCCTATCACTCCTGGCCATGCTTTTGGCTGAGATCTTTGCTGCAACAGTATTTTTAAAGCATCACTTCTCATACAAGAAACTTGGTTACAAACATTAGTCTTATCTGTACATGAGACTTCTTTGTAGAAAACAATCCTAAGTCCTAAACTGAGCAAATGATGAAATGAGAATTTCTTGTCTAAATTCAAAGCTTCACAAAAAATTCCTGTGAAATCTCAGCTATCTGTTGACAAAAATGACTCTAAGCTGTTCTTCAAACAGCTAACGCACCTCTTTCATGGTTACTGTGGGCCATCATCAGTGTTGTATAGTCCAGTGTCTTTTCTGATCCAGATGTCTTCAGTTTCTCCTAACTGCCTATATCCAGCCATGCAGAATCATAGAATGGCTTGAGCTGGATGGACCTTAGAAGCTAGTTCCAAACTCTCTTTTTGTGCAGAGTTGCCACCCACCAGATCCTTGGGCTGCTCAAGGTCCCATCCAACCTGGTCTTGAATGCTGCCACGGATGGAGCGCTAACAACTTCTGTTCCACTGCCTCACCACTCTGAGTAAGGAATTTATTCCTAACATCTAACTAAATTTCCCCTTTTATTTTAAAACCATTTCCCTTTTCCTATCACTATATGGCCATGTGAAAATTTGGTCCTTCTCCTGTTTATAAGTTCCCTTCAACTACTGCAAGGTTGCAATAATGTCTCCCCTGAGCCTTCTCTTCTCCAAGTTAAACAAGGCCAAGTCCCTCAAACTTTCTCCACAGGACAGTTGTCCAGCCCTTTGATCACCTTGGTGGCCCTCCTCCAACAGCTCCCCATCTTTCTCATACTGGGTGCCTCAGATCCGGATGCAGTACTCCAAATGGGGCCTCAGAAGAGCAGAGGAGACAGGAACAATCAACTCCTTCTTCTTGCTTGTTAGTCAGCAGCCTGGGATACAGTCGGCCTTCTAGGCTGCAAGAGCACACTGCTGGCTCATGTCCAGCTTTTCTTCTATCAGGACCTCCAAGTCCTTCTCCGCAGAGCTTCTCTCATTAAGTTCTTCTCCCAGTCTATACACATATCTGGGATTGCCCTGACCCAAGTGCAGCACCTTGCACTTAGCTTTCTTGAATCTCACTAGGTTCATATGGACCCACCTTTCAAGCCTGTTCAGGTGTCTCTAGATGGCATCCCTTCCTTCTATTGTGTCAAATGCACCACTCAGCTTGGTGTCACCCACAAACTTGCTGAGGGCACTCTTGATCCCACTATGTCTATGTTGTTGATGAAGATACTGAAGAGCACCAGTCCCAAGACAAACATCTGGGGGTCACCACTCATGTCCAGCCTTCAGCTGGCCATAGAGCAATTGACCACAACTCTCTGTCTGCAACCATCCACCAAGCTCTACTGAATAGTCCAGCTTTCAAATCCATATCTCTCATTTAGAGATAGGGATGTGGTGTGGAATCATGCCAAAAGCAATACACATTCTTGCTCTTCGAAGTACAGCTTTCCATCAGTCTTGCCCAAGAAAGATCACAGTTCATGTCTTGATCATTATAGCATTTCCTTTTGCTTCAAAAATCAACAATCATGCTCTATTTGCTGGTATTTACAGCATAGCAGCAAAATACTACTCATAGACTCCAAATTTCACCATTTCAACATCAAGTTCTTCAAATAGTCTCTCATATCAAATAAGTCTTCACTTTTGAGACTCTTCAAAATGGAATCTCTCCATAGCACCACTATTCAGAATTTCTGTAACAGAGATTCTCACTCTCCCTTCTTCCAAACAATTGACCCTTTTCAAGTTTTAAAACTAGAAGCATTCATTTTTTCTTCTTCCGAAGCAAAAAGATTAGAAGAACTATCTGCAAATATCTGCATCAACTCCAGACTTTCTTTAAATCCCATCAAGATGACCACTCAACACTGACAGAACACCAACTATATTACAAAATGCCACTTTCTGCTGCCTTGCATCTTCTTTTAGGTCTCTTTGGTCTGCAGTGCCTTCTATCAATAAGAAAAATGTTCTGAGATAATGTTTATGTAAAACGTGTGATCCATATTTGTATTATAAAAAGGGGAAAAAGTGCGCATAAGAAATTCAAGCTAAAGTACAACCTACTATTTAGATACATCTTGGAGGGTACCTTCTGTGAAATGAGCTCTTACTGTTATTTCATCATTCAGCCATATGCTATCAGCTCAAGAACAAAAAGCCACAGAGAAAGTGATAGAAGAAAGAAAGTTCAGCACAAAAGTGGGTTATGTTTCAATATTTCCTAGATAATTCTGAAACAATGAAACAGGTTTGAAAAAGATGGGTTCTTGCACATTGGCTTTAGACTCTGATTGACTGCTATCTGTGTTCTTCTGAGAACACCAGAATCTTCCCTTACACTGCAGAAACTGTCAGTCCTTTCTGCTTACAAGTTATCAAGATACATTAACAGTAAATTCCTCAGTGCTAGAGCTCACTGATTCATAAAGTAATTAATACTATGCTTTATCACCTATTTAATTTCCATTTCCCCCTGCTCTTTCTTCTCATCGGCTTAGCAAGGCTCGTTCCTCTAAAACAAGTGTGTTTACAACAAAAAGGGAAAGAAATACTGGCATTCATCCATGTAGTCAAACAAAGACCAGACCTGTAAATAGGAAATAGTACTGAGTTTGTGCTGTGCAGGAAGTGACAGATGAGGCCAACTTTTTCTTACAGGGGTTTCAAATGAAAGAAAGTTAAGTTAAATCAAATAAAAAGACTCTTAGGAGAAAACGTGACAAACACCTCAAAGAAACAGAAACGCATACTAACAGGCAACTCAATGTCAGGTGAAATGGAGTTGTGTAAGTTTTTCTGAAGCTGGCAAATGGTTTGCTTGTCAGTCAGCAAAGGACTAGTTATAGCCAACACATTTATAGGTTCATGGTGCAGTGACTGTAAGTAATTATGTGTATACCAGTTAGTGAATCATGGCTGCCTGTCACGTTACAGCAGTGCATGTGTTACAAGGTTACTATGAAGAAAAATCAGAGAAACCCAGAAGGAAAGCAGGCAAGTAGCAAGTAGCTTAGAAATACAAATCAGTAACAGTAATTTGTTGAGACTAAGAACACTGTAATAAAATGTTGGTAGTATTTAAACTATTTTTCTTGTTCTGATTGTTTGTTTGTTTAATTATTTTTTCTTTATACAATGTCTTCTCTATTAGCTCCCTAAACCACACTTTAATTTCTTTTCCACTTCCTTGTTTCCAAGTTAGCTCCAAACTACTGAGATACCTCAAATCACAACCATATTTTCAGCAGTATTTCTGACAAAAAATGAAGACATAATGCTTCACTTTGCTGCCTGCTGCACATAAATACCATTCAGAGGGTGGTATGAGCAGTCATCTGACAATTCCAGCCTTGAAGTCACGCCCAGGGAGGCTTGTATCACAGTGGCAAAGTGCCATCCAGTTTTGAATTCCTTGCTGGGACAACCTCATACAGGCTGTACTCTTACCATTGTTTATAACAATTGCACTTCCGTAACATCTCTGGGGAAACAGCAGAAAATGTATAGTGCAGCCACTCGCTCCTATTCTTCCTGGACCACAGATGATGCATGCTACCTAATGACAGAAGTACACGCCAGTATGTTAAAATTCACAAACACTACAGAGATTAGAAGGGAAAAAACAGCAGGCACCACTTTCCCTATAACCTTCAGAAGCAATTATGGATGCTGTGTCTACACTATCTTTGCTATGTACTGCTTCCTAAAGAAACAGCTGTCCCAGCCATTTGTCGGCAAGGTTACTTGACCAAATGAATGAGCAGGCTCATACAGAAATCACAGCCAGCCCTCTTCCAACAGCAAAACATGGCTGTAGTGATGCCCTAACATGGAAATGAAATCATAACAGGAAGAGTCTCAACTCTCTGCCAAACAGTGGCAAAATAATATGCAAACAAGGATGAAGCAGTAATTTCCAATTGAGAAACAATTGAGTTTTGTAGGGAGAAACCCAAGAGGGGAATGAAAGAGAATTCCACAAGCAGGAAAAAGAATATAATTTAATTTCCTTCAGTTGGCGATTGACAGTAAGAACACGTGATAAAACCTGAGGGACAGATGTGGCTTCCACCATACTTTTATGTCATCAAAATTGTGATTTTACGAGTATAACTTTCAAAAAGGAATAGGTGTACAGGTATCAAGTTTCCCAGGCTATGAGATTTTAGTTTGGTTTGCAGCAAGTATAGCTTTGACAAGCCAACAATACACATAACCTTCTTTGTGCCAACATTTTATGCTCACTCCCAGATTTTGACACCAGCAACCCACAAGCAGTATTTCCAGAGCTCATCTGACATCATTTGTAGAATGATTATGCTGACAGGAAAACAAAGGCTGATAAGTTCAACCTCCACAACACTAAACAGAAAAGTTTGCTGACTGCAATGGAAATTGACAGGTGAAGACAAGCTCTTCTACCAAATTTCTAAGAGGCTAAAGGGACAGCATAACTGAGAGCTACTGCAATACAGTAATTAAGAAAAAAGCCAATCTAGGTTAGTTAAAAATGTTAAGAATTTATGGCCCAGATCCACAATCCACACTCATGTTTACCATCCTACTCAAATCACTAGGGTGCAACTTAAGACAAAAACAGATGACAGATTCAGTTTGAGTAACGTTCTTCAGACTCTTATTCCTCCCTTCTAAAAACAAGAAACATCCAGTAAGGGACTGCAGCTAACTATGTACTGAAATAACTATCAAGCTAGCACTAAAATAATGAGTAAGGGTCTGATAGAATAACCAAGGTTACTAGCATAGTGGTAGAAAAATACAAGCTGTTCTACCAGCAACCAGCCTCAGTCTTAGACTTTTACAGTCCTTCACAGGGAAGAGATGGTTCAGTTTTGATCTAAATTCAAATCTACTTTGGAGTTAACAAAAATCTAATTTTGCTGATCTTTCCAATGCCTCACAATTAAACAGTTTGGGATAACGTGTTTGTTGAGTAACTACCTGCTATCCAAACAGCTCAAGGGCCAAAAATTTCTCCCTTTGCCCAAGACCAGGTGTTACTTTCAGAGTTTTGAAGGTGAGAGCAAAAACGAAGCAGGTTTTAATTTCAGTCTCCCCTAAACATGCAAAGAAGAAAGTACTTTCATTGGTCATTTATGTGGCTAGTTTTCTTCATTTATGTAATCTCCGCTATGAGATTCCCCACACCACCACAATTACAGGGCACCTTTCCCATGACCACAGGCACACAGGAATGTGACACACATCTTCCATTTATTTTGCAGTTATTCTGCCTTCCTCCTCTCTTCTGACAACTCACGGTAAGAGACTTGCATTCCACTACAAAAGGAACTTTTTTGCTGTGGGAGAGCACAAGTTGTGTGTTACCGTGTACAACATGTGTTGATTTGTCATTCTTCACTGGTTTTATAAGCACAAAAGTTTGGATCGACAGACCTATCCCAAAATATTTCGAGATTTGTTATGATCGCACAAGTGTATTTCTTTGTATGGGTGCTCTTAGCATTTGATTGTTTTGATTTATTCCTTCATGTAAAACATGTCCCCCCAGTGATAACATCGTGGCCACTGCAGCACATAAGGGCTCTTTCAATCAAGGTGGCTACAGAGACATTGCTATCATACCTGCCAGAGTTCTAACAACTTTTAGGACACATTTTCCAGTGTGTTAATATAGCATGGTTTGTCTATGAAAATTAAAAAGTTTAAGAGGTCAGTAAGTTGTATTTCTACATCCATATTTTAAAAGAAATTATCACTGCCATGCAAGTCATTTTGGTAAGCTTCCCCATGAGGAAAAGAGTCTCGGGGGAAGTTCTCCGTTGTACATATCAGGAAAAAGTCTCCACCACAGCAAAGCTTCCTCAGGCTGTCCAGAGAGCAGCCAGGAAGTAGCACTAACAAAAGCCCTGCAGGGCACCCCAAAGCTCTGCTTCTCCCAGCACCTACACAGACCTACTACAGAGGTTCAAAGAGATGTTTTCGCACACCGCACACTTCACCTGAAAACACCAAAACTAAGCAAGCCCAAACGCGCTCCGCCGGCAATCTGAGCGAGAGGGGTCACACCGCCCCACGGCGCGGCCCGCGGGACCTCCCCGCCGCCCCCCCCTCTCCGCTGCCCCGCGCACCTTCCGCCGGGCACGGCCGCCATCGCCGGCCGTCCTCCTGGGGGTGGTGGCGGTGACCGTAAGCCCCGAGCTGTAGCGCAGCATCCCCGCGGGCCGCCGTGCTGGCGCTGACTGCGGCTCCCTCTGGCCGGCGGCGCCGCTCCGCCCCCGCGCACACACCGCGGGCGGCCGCAGGGGCCGGGCTGCGCAGCGGCTGCCCCGGCGGGGCGGGCCGGCGAGGGGAGAGCCCGGCGACCGTGTCGCGAGGGCGACCGAGAGCCTGGAGACGGGTGCGTCCGGGCAAAGTCACTGGGGGCACGCGGCTCCCGAGCAATTTGCCCTTGGGACGCCGCGGTCCGCGTGCCGCCGGAATTTCAGTGCACGTTGGGAACGGAGCTTGGAGAAGGCGGCCGAGAGGGTACATGTGGCACCCAGCCACCTTCTGGGCTTGGAAAAAAGGAGCTGGGGCTCAGAAGAGGCCTCTCTGGTACACACTTCTGAGTGCTCTAATGGGATAGAGCTGGCACCGTCCCCCCCTCCTGCTGCAATTCCTGAGCCACTCTGGCCTGTCAGCTTATTAGCTGTGCTCCGGGAACACACAGCATGCTGGGCAGAAATGCCCCGACTGCAGGCAGCCTCAGGTGCGAGGCACGAGGCTGGGGCGACTCAGTGTGCAGGTGGTAGCACAAGCTTTCATGTTGAAGGTCCAGCAAGGAGGTGAGGCTGGCGCTGGAAATAGCTGGCACTGAGCATACATTCTTAGATTGCAGGTTTGGACTTCAACATTTCCTTCAGAAGATACTTGTCTCTTCCAGGACGTGGCTGAAGGGGAACACTGTAACCCTCCAGCACTGTGCAGGCCCAGATGAGCACACACCACGTTCATCTGCATCCCTGCATCCCTCATAAGCAAGGAGCATGTTCCTGAGTAAACCAGAGAGGCTACAACAAAAAGAAATGCTTAAGCACAAAACAAACTGCAGAAGAAATATGTATCCTTTGTCTCCATGTAAATACCTTTAAATAATTAAGACCACAAGAAAACACAGCTATAGCTACATGATGTCCTTGCCCATTACGATGTTAATGAGCACACTGCTGTGGCTACGAGCTGTTTCCTGGTTTGGAGAATGCTGAAGAAGAGGAAGTAATTTGCTACCTACTGAGGGACTGGTGCCTCACCCTCTGTGTGAAGTGTCTATTCTCTTCCGTTTCTCAGATCCCTGTCTCTAGAGCAAGATACTGAGCCATCAGGGCAAGATGCTGAGCTATCAACATGATATGGATCTGAGGAAGAGAGGAAGAAAACATTGCCCAGGCCTGGAGGAGAGAAAAAAGGGTTGGTCTGCATTACTGTTCAGTCTTTCTTGTTGTTTTCCCAGCTTCTGTTCTCTTCTCTCTTGAGGAAGGCATATAGCCCAAGGCAAATGAGACAGAGCAACCACTTGTATTTGGACTTCTCTCAAGACTGACTGCATGTTATACCTGCTGTTCTGCCTGAAGATGCCCCAAGCCCACTATCAAATTTCCAAATGAATCATCCACCATCTTAACTCATGGCAATAATCCTGCTTTCAGAGGGGATTTCCTGGTGCGGAAAAGGTTTATATTCAACAACAGGGATATGGTTCCTCATATGTCACTTAACTGTTGGGCTGTGCCTTAGCAGTGATCATTGCTTGTTCCTGGTCCTTCCGGTGAGCAGAGATGTCTCAACTTAGATGCCAGCATACAGCCTTTGTGTGGTTACAGCTGCCAACATCATGTACCTGTGAGATTCTCCTGGTCAGTGAGAAGCTGTGCCTTCAGGACTTCTCTCTTCTCTGGAGAAAGGCATGCACAAAAAGCTGTAGTCACTGCAAGGCACAGACAGAAGAACTGCTTTTCCAAGGGCAGGCACAGAAACCAAACTTGTGCCACACTCTGGTAAAGGACCTCCTTTCCGTGGCCTACAGTACGACAAAGTCACAAAGGTACAATAGTTGGGTCCCTGGGAGAATTTGCATGACTGACTTTGAGAATTATGATAAATTTGATGGAAATCTTTTTTTGTGTGTGGATGGAAGAAATACCTGTCCATAAGTAATATAACTACTACAAATGCAGTTTTCTATGTTTTGTCTGTATTACGAAGGGCCCTCCTCATTTCTTGGAATATAATGGCAAGACATGTTTATCTGATACAGCAATCTCAACAGAAACATCTACTTCTGGGCACTTTCTTGAATTAAAATTGTCCTAGAAGGAATAACCTGTAAGCATACTTAGTCTGTTTTTTGTTTTTGTTTTTGTTTGTCTACTCTATAAACCATCTCCTTTCCTTTCCCCTAGTCAGCAAACTGCAGCATTCAACTTGCTTTCCCCTTTGTTAGTTGCCTGTGAATCCTTTAAAGTTTCTTCAGCTGTTCTGTAGGCTGTGAGGTTCTATGTGCATAGTAAACATCTGAAAATGCCTAATAATCTCTAAGCTCTACCAAGGCTGAGAAGAATGTGTAAAAGAAAGAATCAAAAACAAAAAAAATCCACAGAACCCCAGAACCAACCAACCAAAACAAAAAAAACCTTCTCTTTGTATGAAAGCAATATTTGGAATAATAACTTTTTCTCCCGACCACAGCTCTGATACATTACAGAGATTATGGAAGATTATGGATGGAGTGCTGGTACTGAATGAACACTTGGTACCCCCAGCTATAAAGTGAGACACTCAATAAAAGATGTTGCAGAAATACAAGTCATATATAGATGGGCTGCAGAAAAGCTCAGAGTTGTAGAATTATTTCTGGATGAAGACAGGATAGACAAAAACAGGGGTAGGAAGAGGGCAGTAGAGGCTTAGAACTTCATGACTGGTATGTGAGGGGGGAATAGCTATTCAGTACTTCCTGCCCTTGGGAACAACAGATTTGAAATGAACGAGGCACCATATCTATGTGTAATTTTGGCAGAGAATTATGGCAGAGAATATTATGATTATGAAAGGTATACGTGCTCTCTAAAAGCAGCTGAATAAACTCTTGAAAGGAGCTACAGAAACTGTAAATCACGAAGGGATGCACAGAATTACTGACTCAGGAGGTCCTTGAACTGTGGGCTTGCTTTCTCTTTCACTCTCACCGGAGGTTTAAGCCAAGAAGTAACAGTCCACTGATGACCCACTTCCTCTTTCATTCCTTGAGAGATTAGGGATAAATGTCTGCTTGGTTTTAGCTTGGACCTATGACCCTACCTGTCTCACTCTGATACCATCTGAACTAGATCTGTTGGAATTTAAAGCTCTTATTCCCTGAAGGAGCATAGCATCCTTCTATAAACATCTCTTGCTGTCTTTGTGTTGGGACGTGGTGCTAACTTACAGACAAAGAATGGGAGAATAGAAAGTAAATCACACCTGATTTGCTAGACTAAAACAATACCAATCTTTATAGCTGTACAGACTGCACAAAATGTATATACAGTCATACAGATTGCTCACAAACTATACAGAATGCGGTGGCAGATAATAATCTGACCAGGATGAGCTTTTAGTTCAAAACTTGCCAGTGTTTTTGTGAATGTAATGATACAAAGGAACTGCAGGTTAATTATAAGATGACACTATAATGTGAATATCTGGGGCAATAGTTGTTGTGAAAGAGCTAATAAAGATTACACAAAATCTGCAGCAAATTTGAAACATTGGAAATGTTTGTACCTTTTTCCCACTCCCCTGAATATCCTTTTTGCCACCACCAGCATCACAGGTCCAGGAAGACCACAGACCACTATATGCTGTGGAAGAAATGAAACAATGTCATAGAAATAACAGGCCTTTATATTAAAAGTCTGTGGTCACAAGATGAATAACAGAGCATACAATACACAGAATGGAAAATGTCTCCTCTCACAAAACAGCAAATCACAAAGGCAGTACTGCAGGAATGGGGAGCCTGGCCTTAACAAATTTCCTCATTACAGCCATGTTAATTCTCTTCTCCATCGTCAGACTAAATGCTGATAGAGTCCAAAGGAAGGGGTAAAGTCCTAGTGACACCTCATCAGCTGCAATATTAGCCCTGTGAGATTTGGGAATAATTGCTGAGTTACAGATTGTGCAAGAACTCACACAAGTGGTCATTAAGGTTATAAAATCCCAGTTGGATTGTTACAAAAATGAAGTGTTATAATTAACTTCTAATAGCCTTCACTTTCCAGTGGGATTACAATCCACTCTGTCTTTATCATCCCCAAGGCGTGAAGCCCATTTATAGCAAGACTGTCAAATGGACAGATGCATGTGAAATACTTCAGAACCAGACTTGGCAAGACCTGTGGGCTAGATCACCTATTTTTCTTCAAAAACGTTTATTTTTCCTGCTAGCATTGACATTTGTATTCCACAGACATGTATTTAGCTCAGCACCATGTACACAAGTCTCAAACAACCTTTTTTGGGCATTACAGCTAGCATGAAAATGTCGTCCTGTTAACTATCATAAAACAGCTTGTTAGGGGACGAGCACCTGAAATTGAGTCTCCAAATTCAGCAGCCATAGGTCACCTCATATGCAGTATACAAACCAACACATAATATTGTACAGTTCTTATCTTGAGCAATATTTTCCTTTTGCACTGGGAAATACACCGTTAGCTACGTTTGGAGTTAGTCTGGTTCACAGCTGGCCTTTTGAAGGAACATGACATGTACAACTATCTGAATAGCCAGCTTGGTTTAGCTACAAGCATCAAATCACTTCTCTAACCTATTGACATAACTGTTTTCTGTCACTTAACACTCCCAGTATACAGCTAATATAGGATAGCTACAGAAACTCAGAGCCTCCCCTGCTGACCTCACGTAGACAATCTATATTTAGGAATGCCCATACCAGGAGTTTAAAATGCAGAATAAATACTTTGTTTTGCAAAGTTCTCAATACTCATTTTATGTTATTATTTCACCTGGTTTAATTAAGTAAAACAAGGAAATTCCTGGAGTTACCTGCAATAGCAGTTCGATTCCACCTTTGAGGTGGGTTCTGAGAATAGTTTCAAACTAATTCTAGATAGCTCAGTAAATAAATAATACAAGGCAATTTGTACTATTATTTCCTATGGAATAGACAGAAAGAACAAGTCAGAATGGATTAGTCTCTCAAAGTCATATCCAGACAAGAACATAGAGTAGTCCACCAAAGTTAATCAGGTAATGATAACAGCAATATTTTGCCATATACCCTTATGGACACGTATGTATCTTGGTGTATTTCATGCTGTTTGTGTGCCTAGTAGCTAGTCAGCTAAGAATTGCAATCTCAGAGTGCTAAAATGCAACTTAGAGTAGAATAAAAATTATAGTTAAGATTTTAAAGAAAGATGCAAAGCCCTAGAAGGACACATTCTCAGCTTATTGTGGAAGGGGTTTTGACTGAGCATGTCTATAAGTCATAATGTTTACACAGCTATAGCCATGGACTTCATTTTATCAAAATAAAAGCTTGTTCTTCACTAAAATCAACTGTTACAACAGACATGAAAGGTATAAAGACAAACTGAGGAAAGTTAATCATGAATACATGGCTGCCTATGAATGGAAGAGAACAGTTCTGTCATTTTTCAATCACCACTTCTTAGGGCTCTAGATAGCATCACCTCACATTATGTTGAAGCATATAAGCCATCAGTCCAGTTCTGATTCAGCAAAAACTGTACCACCCCTTGATTCACCTTCACCATTTCCTCCTTCATGTAAATCTCCTGTTCAGCATATGGTCACAGCCCACAACAATGTGCAATTCTAGGTCTATCATTCTTTCCTTGGCAATAGGCTTTGTTTCAGTCAGTCCGTGCCACACAAGAAGGATGGTTCAACATGAATGTCATTTAAAAATAATGCAGCACAGGAGTAGCAGCATTGCTCATCAAGGGGTGTGACTTGGCCAGGCCATATAATTGAACTGGTTAACTGGTATGCAGGAGAGCAGAGAACAGGCACACCCACCATTAGTAGATATATTGCTAGGTGCTTGCATTTAAATTATATTTCGCTCCTGGGAGATAATACTAAAGGATAGATTTCTTCTAAAAGGCTATTATTTAAATATTGTTATTCTTGCAGGAAACAAATAAATTTTAGAGGCAGAAATAAACCGCAGTACAAGTTCTTCTGTAGGGAAAAAATGAACAAATTTCAAGGAGTGACAGCATTAATTAGACAATTCTAGCTCACAAAGGGGAAGATTTTACCTTAATTTCACCACAGGAATGAAACAGATGAGGAAAAAGGGTAAAAACTACATTCTGTTCTATCTTATGATAGAAGACTGGAATAACAACTAGTGGATTTCAGTCCAACTTCAGGGTGGTATTCCATCAGGAGTATGATGGAATATTTTTTATATTAAAAAAAAAACAACAAAAATAACAGGCACTTGTCCAGAGCATCTGAACCAAAAGTTCTTGGTCATTCAGTTGTGTCTGGTCTTAGACCTGGTTTAAGACCTGTTCTTCCATGTTCCATCGCAGAATGTTGCTCATAGAACTTCAGTAGTTTTTAATGACTCTCCCAGCACACTGACTGCACACACCCATAGGCAGCACAGAGAGTTATACATAAAATCTGTGCAGTACTAGTGGAAGATCTCATTTTCTTTTGTTTCTTAATACTATTAAGAAAAAAGTTAATTAGAAGTCATATAAAAGGAAAGTAAGGTTGGAAATGGAGGTATTTTAAATCATAAAAAAATAGAATCAGATTGTATTGACTCTATCAGGGGACTTTCAACAGGAAAGCTTTGTTCCTTCCAGTCCTAAAAAAACATTCTAGTGGACCTATCTGTATTTAAAGTGTAAGGATTTATTATTATTTTTTTGAATCTTATCAACAGTCTCCTCTCTTCTGCACCAAGCCATTAAAATAATCAATAAAGAAGTAAAGTTATAATCAGTGCAGAAGATACTGTTGGGCCTAACTAAGGTAAAGTAATTAGGAGGGAGTATAGGGAGGATTAAATAGGTAAGGGTACTTACTAACAGCTCAATCATAGCGAATAAATATTACTTAGGGGGATGCCCCTCTAACAAGCATCCCAGTCCTAGAAAGGAAATGGATTCACCCACCTAATCACTTCCACATTTGGTCATAGCCTGTATCCTGGATGGCCACTCCTCAGATTTCTCCCATGTCATCCTTCAGGCCTCTTCAGCCCAGATTTTTTTTCCTCCTGCTGCACATGGTGTCTCATCCGGTTAGCAATACAGCTGAGAATGAGCATGGTTCGGGTCCTGATCACAGAGAAGGAGATATGTGCTATTCCTGGAAGTCACCTTCAAGAAATATGACAGCCTTTGAAATAGGTGAAACCGGTAACATCTTGAAATTGTACAGCAGGATTTCCTGATATTCTGCCTGCTTGATGATAATGTGAAATTGAAAGAAATGTGTGGCTTATGGATGTTACAAACTTGTCTACAAGAGGAAGCTAACCAGTTTGCAAGACCAGTTATAATTTAGAAAGCTTGTATTCTGATATTAAACTCCTCCCACAGAGGAACTATTCCTATCAGGAAGCATAAAGCATAGTGAGGACTCTATCAAAAGACCTTTGCAATGGCTTGTTTCATTGACCCACTCATTTCTATTGAATTTTTATTTACTCTGTAAATTTATTCCAATTGGGAGATTTAGAAGGAAGTCTCAAAAAAAAAAAAAGCCTTCTTTTTCTATGTTTAAAAATGGGTCTACAGTTTATCTGTACTTGTATCCAAGGGAAATGCTGAAAAAAATACAGAGAAAACCGCACAGCAAAGAGCTCCACAGTATGACAAACTCTTCACAGGCTCCAGGGAAGGCCTCTCCTCTTCTACATCACTCAGCTCCACTTACTATTTCTTTTCAGATGCCTGAGCCTTTTCTGTAGTACTTCTACCATGTGTCTGTAAAGAGATTTCAAACCATCTCTGCTGAGAAAGTCTTTAAGTTCTCCACATTAATTTAATTTAACTTTAAAAAAAAAAAAAAAAAAAAAGGAGTTAGCATTGACTGTACTGCCACAAATGTTCAACTGCTATCCTTTCTAACAACTTCGCCATGCTCCTTTTGTTGCACTTCTATCCAAATTGCTTTTTGAACAAGTTTATCTATTATATGTTAATAGAGCAAATCCCTGCCTCTGGAATTCTTCCAGAAAACTTCACAAGCTTCCAGACTGGCTGGACTGAATAACACAAAAATTCTATCAGGCCTTCTTGAGTTGGTCTATAGGTTTATTAAGGCAGAATCCCATCATCATCAGTTGCAGGCTTGTTTTCCGCATAAGTATTTCAGCATGGAAAACTATAGTATAGGCCTGCTGTATTTATAATAAGAATGCAGCTTCAGCAAGGAGTGTCCTTTTCCCATTAACTCAGTCTAACACAGGTTTTTTTTTAAATACAACAACATATTTTAGTTAGTAAAATTTAATCTTGTTGACTTTGGAACTGCAACAATGCAATGTTAGCAGACAGAGCAGAGGTATGAGGGGTATGGAGAAAAATGAATGCTTAAGACAGACCAGCCTGGAACGCCTGGTTCTCCCCTGCGAGAATAGAAAGGTGTGCAAATTATTACTAAGAGACAATTGCCCTACTTTTGGTATTTGCCTGATAATAGCCAAGAAGCAAATGGAGGTGCTCTGGATATTAATGTGGGTTAATAGAATTAAAATAGTACAAAGAAACTATCATATTGCTTTTCATAATTAACCTGAAGATTCACTGTCGCTGCAGGTCACTGAACAAAGAAGTTGCCATTACTGAAAGAAGAGATGCATAATGTTTATGCATAAAGGACCGGGTTTGGGTGAGCTAGTTATCATGAATTCTACCAGAGCTATCAATCAGGTTTACCCACAATGCTAGCAATGATCTGAGGCACTGACAATAATCTCCTCTGACACAAGACATCATGGCAGGAAGGAGAAGAAGGAGTTTGTCTTCCTGTGGGCCACTGGGAATTGAACTCTGCTGAAACCAGCATGTTAGTCCATCACTCTGTCCTTGGAGATCTCTGTATCCTAACTTACAACAAATGACTAACAGGAACCCAAGGCTCAATCCTCCTGCCTCTAAAATCAATAGCAAAATTCCCAGTAATTTCTACAGATGTTGGTCAGAGGTTATAATATATTAATACAGTAATTGCATGCACTACATAGGAAACATCTCGTGTCCATTCACTTTCTAGCTTGGTTTATTTTAGTAAATAATTCAGAGGGGTAGCAAACACTTCAGAAATCTTCATCAACCAGTTATTTTATGACACATGCTGTGCTTTTGTTGATGTATTGGAATACAAAATACATCAAAATATTCTGACTGCAGACAGGCTAAAAAGCTCTTAAGAAAGAATTTTGGTACATTTCCAACTTCCCATATTACTGGAGTTACAGTATCTCTATGAATTTTTGAGTTCTTCTGTGTTACTACATTAAATATATTCATCAGAATATCAAAATAGAAAGATTTTGTAGAATTAAACACTGGAGATAAAAATGTTTGAAATGTCTTCCAGAACTGAATGCTAACTAAGTACTTCTGCTTCTGTCCTTAAGGAAACAATGCATTTTCCATACATCCTTTCAAATACTCGGGAAAATGTTCAGTCCATTTAGATTGCTCTTTGTCTGATAGTACCCAGAAATAGCTGCTGTACAGAGGTTAGATTCCTTAGCTACCTTTAAGTTAGCATATTTAGCTATGAGCAACAACTTTGCCACAGCAACACAAAAGTTAAAATGCACTGACTTATTCCATCATGCAGATAAAACTTGAAATTCCAGTGTTTCTGTAGCCACATATAGTCCAGATGCTTATAAAAGCTGTGGCTGAATTTTTAGCTGTCTTTTCTGGTCAAAACCATCTGATCATATTAATATATAATCTTCAAAAAAAGACGAACTTTTATTTTTGTGGCAATTCTGAGGTTTCTCTTAGACAAGAATAGCATGATTTTGTACAGACTTTGTAATACAGAGGGACTTTGACAGGCTTGAGCAGTGGGCCCAGGTGAAACTCATGTGGTTCAACAAATTCAAGTGCAAGGTCTTGCACCTGGGTCGAGGAAATCCCCATTGCCAATACAAACTGGGGGATGAAAGGATTTTTCAGCAGCCCTGCTGAAAAAGACCTGGGGGTACTGTTGAATGGCAAGCTGGACATGAGCCAGCAATGTGCATTCACAGCCCAGAAAGCCAAACATATCTTGGGCTGCATCAGAAGTGTGGACAGCAGGGCAAGGGAGGTGATCCTGCCTTTCTGCTCTGCACTGGTGAGGCCTCACCTGGAACACTGCGTTCAAATGTGGTGTCTCCCCAGTACAGATGAGATGTGGAACTGTTGGAACACTTCCAGAGAAGTGCCACAAAAAATATCCACGGAATGGAACACTTCTCCTGTGAAGACAGGCTGAGAAAGCTGGGGCTGCGCAGCCTGGAGAAAGCTATAAGGTGACCCGATAGCAGTATCTAAAGGGGAGCTACAGGAAAGAAGGGGACATACCATAGAACAAGAGGAAATGGCTTCAAGCTCAGGGAGGGGAGATTTAGGTTAAGTATAAGGAAAAAAATCTTTTACAGTGAGGGTGATGAGACACTGGAAACAGCTTACCTAGTGTTGTTGTTGATGCCCCATCTCTGGAGGCTTTGAAGGCAAGGCTGGACAAGGCCCTGGACAACCTGATCTAGCCGTGGTGTCCCTATTCATTACAGGGGAGTTGAATTAGATGTGACCCTCAGAGGTCCCTTCCAACTCTAAGGATTCTATGAATACAAATCGAGGGAATCTGCTCAAGTAGAAATTATGGTCTTGTTAGCCTACAAAACATGACTGTTGACATGGCTAATTCCTGATGATATGTCTAACGTGGGCACCCAGTAAATAAAATCACATAATTCACCACAGTTCATAACTATCCCATGTGAATTTTGGAAAAGTGAAGACATTCTTAGGTAGACTGAAATTGCAACCGCTCAAAATTCATTAGTTTCCATGAAATGGAGAGATGCTAAGATTGAGTCATGTCAGATTAAAAAAACCAAACAAACAAACAAAAGAAAGGGGGGTTGAACTTCTGAGAAAAACCACAACACAGTGCATACAGTTCAGTCCTCTTAGAAATGTTCAAACACACATTTCTACTTTTCTTACCCTGCTGACACTTTTCTCGGTCAGTGCCTGAAAATAGGTGGAAAAAGATCAGAGCTGAAAGGATGTTGGAAATCATTTCTTTGAGAATACCTTTAAGTGTTGAAGCAAAAGACAACCTGGTGTCTGAGAAATTCTCTCTCTCATGTTATAGTCCAGCCACAGCTGCTACCTCATTTTGCTTCCCAGACCATCACTTGCTCTTATGCAGGGCATAACAGATGCCAACACTATATCAGAGTTGCTGTCTACCTTGTTTGTCACTGGCCAGGATTTCCTGCTTTGGAGAGAGGTAGAAGAATTCCACCAGAGACAGACATTAATTATCCTCCCACTCCCTCTAAGTATCTCCCTGGATCCCTAATCATTAAAGACTGGCTTACTTCCTGAACAATAGGTTTAGTTAAACTCTGCCGACAGATTTTCATGAATAATGAGTATTCTTAACAGTTATGAAACATCTCTCTCATGCTAAACTGTCATAACCAGTGAGTTAAAAACTCTAATCATGTTCTAAAAATGTACATGTGTTGATCCTCCTCGCTCCATTCTGGTGATCATCTCCTTGTCACAGGATTACAAGACAACGAAAAGAGCAGATGCTGATCAATGCTCTTTCTGTCCTTTACCACATAACATAAACTTCAAAACAAGTTCAGTATTTTTTTCCAGTTCTTCTTCAAATTAATTTCCCCAAACCCAGGATCATCACCAGGTTTTTACGGATCTGTTCTGGTAATGCAATAGAACCTCTGAGTACTTCTTACAGCAGCAGCACTTTTACAAAGTGCATCACAGCTCACTATTATACGGAGTAGTGCACATTAGTTACTTGATTCACTTCAATTTCTTAAATACTATTTTGACTGTAGTTTTATACTGAAAAGGATCTTTCTTGAGCAACAGATCACTTTCTGTAGAAAATACTTCACAGAATAGCAATCTGGCTGTATTCTGTACTGTGCTTCATTGTTGGACAATTCATACACCAAGAGGATTAAGTAATTTTGCCCATTTTTCAAGAAGCCTGTGCTGGAGCTCAACCTCAAGTTTACCAAGCTTCAAGATATACTTTAGCTTCTCAAGACCTCTCAGGTTGGCTTATAAATGATCTCCCTTTTTAGATGGAATATCACAATTGGCTCCAAACCAGTTGCTTGCTGGGAAAGCAAGCAAAAGGTGTACTATTAGACCATAATTAGCACAAGTCAACAAGTCAGCAGAACGGATGCAATACGTCAGCTGCAATGCCAGCCGCAGCAGGAGTCCTGGCTGCTTAGCACTGTCAAGGGATGAATTTTACCACTCTCATCATACTGAAGGATGCCAGCAACAAAAAATGAAAGCAGTGCCTGCCACAGGGCAATTTGCAACTGCCACAGGCAGCAGTCCCCAGCTTCGCAGATCCAGTTGTGAGATTCGTTGCAACAAAACCCTGCACTGTGGCAAATAACTACAGTCACAGGTAGGTACAGCCACATCTAGGTACAAAAGGCATTATGTGACTAAACACAATTAATGATGTATTAAAATGATGTATGATACTGCAAACCGGGATCCAAACTGCGAGGACCCCTGGGACAAAGACAGGGCACAGCCCGTAAGGAGCTGCCTTCTGCTCTCTGCTGCCACCTGCGGGGCACACTGCCGCACTCGCCCCGGCACGGCTTCCCGCGCCCTGAGGTTTATGGCTCCTTCGCTTTACCTTGAGGATGAGAAACACTTACCTGATGTACCTTGCAATCCTGATTGCAGTTTCCACGTTTAAGATTTTCAAAAGTTTCCCTTGGAAATAAAAGTCCTTCTCCACCTAGAAAACTTGCATCAAATCTTTCCCTATTTTGTGGTGTTTTGTTTCATTTTTCTCAAGAGCAGAAATGCCTATTTTTGCTCAGCACAGGGTTTCAGAGAAAGTAGCAACAAAGTTAATTGGTACCAATTTCTCTTTTCACCTCCATATTATTTCTAAATTTGTAAGAGTTATAAATGTAATGAGATGAACTGCACTGACAAGATACAGTGCCAATCAGAGTTAAAACACAATGTTCTTTTATCACTCCCTGTACTGTTGCAGTGTTCTCAAAGGGCCTGACTGCTGCCCTGCAGCAACAGCCAAGCACCAGTTGTATCAGCAGCACATCACTGCCTGTATGCTTTGGGAAAGTGCAACTGCTGTTTGTACAGTAGGTATCACCCATAGGTCCCGTGGCTGGCAGATATCCTTACAATCTTGAGAAGCTAAAATTACAAGACTTGTATACAAGTTTGTGGAATCAATCTGATATTCTAAGCTTGGCAGGCTTAGGAGATAGAAGTCTATTTAACTGTTCAGCGTAGAGACCTACTCTTTCCAGGAGTTATTTATCCTGTTTGGTAGGCTTGACACTGTTCAGAACAAATCTAAGCAGACTCCTTGCCTCACTGATGCTCACTTCCCTCCTGCACCTACATTATCCTTTAGATACAACTGCTAATGTCATTCATTTGATGGCACATTGACATCCATAGAAGCTGCAGTTCATATACAAGCTCCCGAGGCTTGTGTCACAAGCATCTGCCATCCTGACAACGGCACTGTAAAGCCTTGCAGTAAAACCCCTTCAGGTGAATACAGACATATTGCAACAACAGGCTTTGTAAGTGGCAGTTCCATTAGTAGAAAAAGCTCATTATCTTCCTCAAATACAATGAATGATGGGTTCTTAAAGTCACTCCCACTGTGCATCAGAACACAGCCTTAACTACCAGCATGCAGACATGGCCTGCGTCTTCACTTTACTTGCAGGCAAAAGCTAAGCCAGGCATGGCCCTACCTGGCCTCTCAGCACCAACCCAACATTGGTGCACTATTAACCCCATTTGGGCTGAAACCAGGGCACAGGGCAGAGCCAGCTCAAGTTATAGCAAATAAGTTTATGGATTTTGACACATTGGCTAACCACAGCCCTGTGAAGAGCAAAAATGCAGCCTTGCTTTCTGTTCTGATAAAGGAATTTGAGAATAGGTTTTAAGTTTGCAGAGAAAATCATCAATTTTTTGGTCTGTTTGCAATTCATTTTCAGTTAACATAAACACATTACTTGAATTTTCAAATGGAATGTATGGAGTTGCAATTAAAATTTTGATCATGTCTTTTTACCTGACTTTCATAAGACCTCTCTTACCATAGAGAAGTATCCCTTCAGTTCAGTCACTCCTTACTCATATCATCGTTTTTTGGCTCCGACTGCCCATGTACATCCTGACAAATACTTATCCTTAAACACTGACACAGCACTCACTACACAGACTATGGTCTTCCATGTGACTCTTTGCAATGCTTAAGAAGTTCACAGTTGGGAGAGACAGTTTGATCCGAATTGTGGATCTGATCTTATCTTTAAAATAGCTGGCTAGCACACAATGTGTACTGAAATGACAAGCCAGAGTGAGCTGTATTTGAAGTAAACATAGCTTGATTCAGGAAGTTTCCTTGCTTTGTTGGCTGATGTTACAGTAGTTTTTTACATAGTTCTATCAGATTTATTTTTTCGTTCCCACTTTTCATAACTATTTTGCCTGTAACACAGTAAACCACTTTATTATTGTTTAAAGAAAAACAAACTTTGAACTGCCCTTAAAGCAAGGAAATCAAGATTTATGACTGTACCTCTGCAGCAAAGGCACTCCAAAGAGTCTTGCACAGCCAGCACAAAAAGACCTTCAATCTCAGGTGTGTGACAGATAAGACAGCTCCACCACGCTTGCAAGACATTCCAGCATAGGAGTCTGCAGAGCAAAGGGTGAAACACAGCACAGCAAGCAGATATGCTGAAAAAATCAATTTCTGTGAAAAATAAGATTCTTGGCTTTATTTCCTAATATTTTTCTCTGGAAAGCTTCAACACAGACACACTAAGAAGTTCTCAGTGAAGTCTAGTGTTGTGCTTCATTTTCTAGGCATGTTGACAGAGACATGAGGTCAAACGGTGAACCAGCAGCTCAAAGGATTAGAAGTCAGAATGCTTCTGGCTTTTAGAGCTTCACTTTCAACTGCTGAGCACTCTGTATTTTCTAGATGGTTCTGCATTTCTTTTGATAAACGTTTAAAAGATGAATTAAGATAACTGTCACGTCTTTGCATCAAAAAGCGCTTTTACACACACAGTATCCAAGAAAATGCCTGAACTCTGGTGAAGGTGCTCTTTACTAGGAAGGACTTACAGTAACCAGTATGACAATAGCCACTTGATTTCTTTTATCCATTTTAAGTAGACGGGATTATAGTTTCAAACAGGGGCCCAATGAACTGATAATGAATGCACTTGCAGAGATGTATGCCAAACCCTCTGCCTTCAGTGCACATGTATGCTTTTGCTCTTGCACTCCAGTCACAAATGTGTACATTCAGAGAGTCCTTTTTCCTTTAAGTTCTTACCTCTCCCCATCCCAGCCCACCCCACCCTCCTAAAAAAAATGGCTGCTGAGAATAGTTAGCTCTAGAAAAGTGACCTTTCACTCAACAGCTCAACTATCACATGGAGTGGAACTGCTTTTTAGAAAAAAGTAACATTCATTTCTGATATAAACAGTTTTGCAAGGCTCAGTCCCAACAGTTTCCTCTCTGTTTCCACTTCCAAGAGTGGCAACACCTTCTTTATCTTTCCCAGAAGAACACAGCAGTAATCACATCTTCAAACAAAAGCCAAAGTTAAGAGAAAGCAAAGAATTACACTATTTCTTTTTGGAAGAAGGATAGGAGACAAAGAGAGGCATACAAATTAAGCAATACTGGCAGGCATTTTGAGTATTTCAACATTTGAAGGAGCTGAAGATTTTTCTGCAAAACAAAATTACCTGCACTGCACAGCCATATGCATTTAGGTATCTGTGTGCTTAAGATGGCTTAGGTGATTTTCAGTATTGGGCTTTAAGAGGGATGGCTGAACAGTAAAATCCAACAGACCAGAATCCTGCAATGGATGGATCCTGCAATGATCTTCCTTTTACATTTTATCCCTTGCTTTACATTATACTGTTGGTAGGTTTCATCCTAACCAGAATGCATGTTAACACATAAAGTAACTTCTTGATAGTAATGAGCATAGTTTTCAAATGTATAAATCATTGCTCAAAAAGCTTATTCTGTTGAAGAAACAGTAATAGACAGAAAGTATGGAAAAAAACTCGTTACCTGTACTGAGACCCTTCTCTGTGCTCACATAGAAATGTTCTTACAGTTTCCCACTGGCAACTTGGAGAGCTTAAATTTTCATCATCCACCTGTGCTTGGAATTTAACTTTTTTTTTTTCTTGTCTGTTTTTCTGCTAATGGCATGAACCTTCAGAATCTGAATGAAACAGCAAATTGTTGTTGTAAGTAGAGAAAAGATTGGATGTTTCCTTTTACACAAAGCATACGATCTCTGCTGACCTCACAGAAGGTTCACTGGTAATCACTTGCTAACTTGAAAACAGCTGTCACACTTCTATGGAGGTAGGTAAGTGCAATTTACTACTACTCCTGAACTTTTCTGTAGAATTTTACTCCCTCTATTCTCCTAAGTGCTTCTTTTCTTAAAATTTTAAGAAAAAAACCCCACATACTACTAAAAACATGTCTATTTATCTCTGTATCATCTTCTTGATAACAGGAGTAAGTTGAAATAATCAGATTTCCCCCAGTATAACACAGTAGGGTCACTAGGTTAAGAATACACCTAATCAGCCCCTTATGCAAACAAGAGCAAATTGCGTTATAAACTCTGATAATATTTATGGAATGTTGCTCTTTCAGCAAAGCTTTTGAATGTTTTGCAGTGTTATTTGATAACTGCAGTTGGTAGAAATTAAGCAGCTGAAACACATAGATTCACTCACAGGATCGGAAGCTCCAATAAGCATCAAAATTAAATTTCTGAAATATGCTGTGTGATGCAGAAAAGACCAAAAAGCTGGAGCTATTGCACTGTGTAGCTCACTCAGCAAAGTATACAGCTGGGCTGTAAAAATGAAGAATGCACAAGAAATAGTTTAGAAAATCAGTTATAAATAAGAACAGATTATTTAACTCATTAACTAGGCAAAAGGAAATTGAAACCAACAAGTATAAATCAGAGAAATTGGCAGATTAATCACAAAGTAATATTCTCATCACCAGGAAAATAAACTGAAGGGGACAAAATTCTGCCTAGTGACTGAACAATAAAAAGTAACCAACAGTGTTGATGCAAGAAAGCATTTGTATAGCTTTTTGTACAGCATTTCCTCAAGTGAGGCATAGGGAAGCAGTACGGGAGACAACAAGATGACAATGTCCTTTTCTTCTTCTTTGCAAGTAAAAGGGAGATAATCTCTGAAAAACCTTAATGGTTTTATGAAAACAATACCTTCCAAAGTCAAGGGCATTAAAATCATGAAGAATATCCTCGATTTATTATTTGGACATTGTGTGAAGAGTTTGTGTAGGACAGAAGGATTTTGCTCATTTGTTTGCTTTTATATTTATGTTCCACATTGTATGGTAATTGCCATTGAAGAATCCTGCAGCATTTGTTAAATGTTATTGATTTAAAACATCAAAACACTCTTGTACAAGTTAACTTGTATTCTCCTGTCTACAGAAGCAGGTCTAGAAAAGCAAGAGGCTCTGTCAGAGTGCAACACAAATATTTAGATAGAGGAGAATTTCAATGGGAGGAAACATTTTTACACAAGTTTTCTATCACAATATACAAATGATCGAAATCTCAGTAGGGTTTTAAAGGCCATTAATTCCAGAGAGGACAAAATGTTCAAAGATACTTATACTCAAACAGAAGAATCCACTGTACCAGGAATCAGGTAATGACTTGTATCAAAAGTGATGGGGCTTAGGTCTGTGTGTTTCTAAGATTTTATGGTATCAAAAAAAATGGAAGGTCTCTACAGGTGTTTTTCCAATACACCAAAAACTCTGATGTTTGTAAAAATATTGAAACTGATTGTTTCAAATCCACACTTCTTCACATATTTTCCTATGGCTTTTACAGTCCAAGAGCCTCGCTTCCTGCAAAATTCAGAGGTACATTTAAAAACTATATGCAAATGCTAGTCAAAGTTTTCTAAACTTAACTCTGATTTAAGATGAGTTTTGATCAAAAACAGCCATGAGATGAACTAAACTTCTTTAAACTAAGACTTCCTTAAACTACTACCAGTGCTTTTTGTAGCAAACAAGATCTAGACCCTACCATCATGGCTAAAATACTTACCATTCACAAAATGTGTGTCACTGAATGGATATCAGTAGTTGCATTTTACTAATAATGTGACAAGAAAAAGTTGTTTTAAGAACTAAGGTGTCAAAGTTTAACTTCTAAAACATTATACAGTGACTTTCTTGAAAATGAAATGTAAACAAACTTGCCAAAATTACCAATGTGATCCAATTCTGAGAGCATAATCATGACAGATTGTTTTGTGAATGACTTGAAATGCCTTTTCAGTATCTAGTTATATTATTTGAGAATTTCCAAGAGAAAATGACATTTCCAAGTCTAAAGAAGAAAAAAAAAAAACACTTAAGGACAGTTATGATGATGATGATATGGCAGGGAGGGACAAGGGCCTAACAGCCAGGATCTCTCTTACTAGCAGTCCCTTAACAATGCATCATTCTCCCAATTTATTTGAAGTTTAAAAAAAAAAAAAAAAAAAATCTTCTAGATATTCCATCTGCCTACCAAGTTACAAAGAAAGTAGCTCTCCAAAGAGAAGAAAATACAGAAACCCTTCTACAGCATGATTATTTCCCAGATAATTATTTTCTGGTTCTATTCTAAACATACGCATATTCCATACGAAGTTCAATTCTCACATCAATCTAAATGCAAAGTAGAACTGTAAGATTTAAATGTTTATTTTTAACATTTACAGTTTAGTGTAACTGGAGGTAGCTGCAATATCAAGTGATTTTCTCCCAGTGGTTTGAAATAATAATTATTTACATACATCATGACAGAGTGCAGGTGCAGAACAGAAAATTGGAATCAGTTGTTTAAAATTAAGCCTATACAAACACGCAAATGAAGCAAAAAATAAGTCAGAACAGGTAAGATGATAGTACAGCATAGTGCAGATCTTCCTAGAGCATGGGCTGTTTCTGTGTTGACAAAACAGTGAAACTGGTACTGCAAAAAGAAATTATACGATGTAAATCCGAAACTATCTGAAAAGATGTACAAGATTCAGGCACAGAATGTTACAACTATGCAGTTCATACTATTTCCCATGTTCTGAAACCATCAACGTCAAGTTGAAGACAACAGAGTGCTATGTATTATAATGTATAATGATGTGCTGTGTGTGAATATGTTTGTGATCTGCAAGGCAGGAGTTTCATGTCATATAATCTTGAAAATGGATACTCCATTGTCAGGACTTTTGCCTTAACCAAGCCTATCAGCTTCTGGTGTCATGTGAGTAATGGAAGCTCCCCAGCAGCTCCAGGTTAAAGTATTTTTACAGTACGTAGTATGTGGTCCATTCAATGAAGATGTACTCAGCTATATATAATGGGGACAACTACTAATAATCACAGAGGAGTTAGCTATAGTTTATTAACGAAATTATACAGTAGCGCCTTTCCTTGAAATTCTAGATTTGCAAAAGTGATAAACTGCTCTGTGTAATCTAAACAACAAAAATATTTTTAGTAATAAAATGGAAAATGCTTTTAAAATAGAATTTGCATGTTTGTTTGTTTGTTTGTTTAATTTCTCACAAAGTTTGTCTAACAGATGAATTTCTCAAAATGCAGATACTTCTCTAATCTGAAATGCTAACATATGCATACACGACCATACATTGCAGCATATCCCAAATAGATACTCAAGAACAGGTTAGAATAATTAGATCACATGCTTTTGTTTCAAGGGCACAATGTCCTGCCAGGTGCCAAACTTTCTGGGATCAAACAATATACAGATTTAAGCATGTACTTAATCCATAAATTTTACTGGAACAAGCAGGACTCCTCAAAGACTTTAAGAAGAGCTTGTCCAAGTGCCCTCAAACGAGCAGGCCTACAGTGCTGTGCCTGGCAGTTTGGAGTCCACTTCAGGAAATGAAGATGCTAAGTAATCTCTGATTTAATTTTCATCCTTACCTCCTACAAAGACAAAGCTTCCCAACCAAAATTTGCAAGAAAGTTGTGGGCAAGCCTCACTCATCATGCAGATGTGATGGTCCCTTTAAAGTCAACAGGCAGGATTTACATTTCATCTTAAACAACATATAATAAAACTTGGAACTGTTTTCAAAATCGGAATGTACTTTCTGGCTCAGGAAGTGTGAATCTGCTCTGTAATGCAAAAAAAGTATTTTATTTTAGTTAAAACCCAAGTATAATATTTAGTATAAATTTAGATATTCTACATATGAAACTGATTTTTATAATACTTAAAACTTTACAAAATAGTACTAAAGTAGTCAATAAAAGATCAGATTTTTAAAATATTTACAATCTATATATCATTCATCTGTACTTACAATTATTAAATAATCATCTGTGTCTTCCTTAATTTTAGTGAAAAAGCTTTATTAACTACAAACTGAACTTGAATTACTTTCAAATGGCTCTTTACTTAAACAGAATTTTAACAAAATCACAATTCCAAGGCGAAATGTTATCCCTGTGTTTTCAGTAGCAGTTATATATAACCATGTTTTATAGCTGTTTTACAACACAGTTCTCTTTTCTATAATAAGCAGAAGATATCTAAATAAGAAAATGGCACAGTATGGATGGAAACATCAAATTCCCAGATCTTACATCCCTTTATGGTATTTGGCTTCTAAAATATCCAGGTTTTTGATAGTTTAAGTTACTCTTCCAGTACTTTCAAGGAAACACAGAGCCAATACTTATTTTACATTATTGTGTCACTATCTTTTGAAAAGTTATTTCCTGAAGGTGCTTCACAGAGACTATCGCCATCCGTGCTGAACTCGTCATCGTCATCATCATCATCAAAATCAGTCAGCACTTTACTTGGTGACTTCTTTCGTCTACTGAAACAAAAACACACACACTTGTATGATTAACATGGCACATTAGTATACAGAATATTTTTGCAAAGCTTGTAATATAAATAGCATTTGCATTTTTTAAGAATGTCAGATATCCATGCTCTTATAGTAGAAGTTTATCATAGACTACAGCTTACATAAAAGAAACATGCAAGAGAATGAGGACTTTGACACTGAAATATTCAGTGATGTTGGAGGAAAACTAAACACAGGATAGCTGTTTCAGTCATAAGAAAATTTAGAAAAATAGAAAATTTAATCACTACAAATTACATGTGTGCCAAGCTCTACTACTCCTTTTCATTTTTCATCCCCTGCTTCAGTGATTATTCACTAGATAGAAAATAGACTTGGGCACCTAGAGCATTGAAGAAAATGATGAAGAAAATCTAAAGAGGAAGAAAATGATGAAGAGTTTCACAGCTCTGCCTCTCAAATACTTATGACAAAACTTCAGGTTTATTACAGGAAGCCTCCAACTGAGAGACTAACGGAGCAAGTAATCAACACTGAGTGGCAAGTGACACATAATTGTAAGGTCTGACACATTATCCTACCTCAATTCCTTTTTTGCAGCATTAAGCTGTCCTTGCAATTGTTCATTCATATCTAGTTGCTCTTCTAGGTCTCTCTGAAGTTTCTTTTTAGCACTTTCCAGTCTGTCTATTTCTTCCTCTGCTTCTTCAACTTGACGCTTCATTGCTTTCAAACGCAAACTCAACTGAAATATTTACATGTCAGCTGATTAGAGGACTATTTTAATAAAGGAACTTTATTCTTCCAGCATCTATGAGAGGGAGAATAAAGACACAACTTTGCCAGCGTAATGACACTGTAATACTATGCTTCACAAATATTCAAAAGCTAGCATTAAACTTTGACAAAAGAGAAGATAATTTTTTTAAGGAAAACAAACAAACAACGTACCTTTGATAGAGTAAGACAGCATGATGTTAAGCAACTTTACCTGACAGATACTATAAAACACATTAGGCTTTTTTTGCTTAACCCAAAAGAATTTGTTCCTATGATAGACATCTGAATTTTTAAAGTCACTGTTCACTCTTTAGGCACTAATTGACCCACGTACTGAAATAAAACATGTTTTAAGCAAGGAATCAATGAAGACCACAAAAATGGCACTGAATACATTGCTATGAGAATATCAATATATGCTTTAACTTGCCTTAACAATAAGTAGCTTCTTCAAATAAAATTTTACAAGATAGAATATGCTATTCTTGGTGTATTAAATCATATATAGATCATATTCTGACTATTTGCTTTATTTTGTAATCACAGCATTGCTGCTACGAGTGTTTCATTTTCTTAAGTTTAGAAACTGATACTAATTTACTATCAAAGAAAGGAACACGATGACAATGGGAACGGCAAATCTCATTAAACGGGACTTCATGAAGAACCAAGTAATTAGAACCTACTTACATTCCTTAGAAATGTTTCATACATGTGATGATTCATGTAAATATTTGATAATAATACTACTAGTACATTAGTTTTTTCCTCTACCTGATCCTTCTGGTCAGTCAATGAGAGATGTTCATCATCTACTTGCAACATTAACTCCTTCACTTTTCTCTCAAGTCTGCGGTTACTTAGTTGGAAATTAGCCCTATCCCTGGAAAAACAAACATAGGACAAGCCTGTAAGAAAAGGAATTCCATAGCAATATTTTAGAGTTAAATAAATACTTGTAACTGCTTTTTTTATATTTATATAAATGTTTCCTTCAAGCTTAAACAATGAAGAGAACATGAAAACTGCAATGTTCAACTACAGCTAGTATTTCTAAGCCTGTTACTGATATTAGACATTGCTAAAATAATGACATATGTAACTATGTTAGCATTGTGCTCAGTTTTAAACACATAAGGCAATTTCCTATATGATTTAGTTCAAAATCAAACCTGCAACACTTACATATAACAGCAAGTACTTTAATCAGTGCTTGTGAAAGAAAATAATAAAGAACGAAGTTGTTATATTAGATATTCAATATAAGCAAGAGGACATATATAAACACATCTGTTATAATCTTAGCTAACTAGCTTTACCTCTCTTCATTTTCAAGTCGTTCTTCTAGCTCCGTGATCCTTGCTTCCATTTGAGCAACAAGTCCTTCTTTACTTGATCGATAAGAACCTTCCAGGTGAAGGATTCGACTCCTTAAGTCCTTGTTCTATATTTGGACACACATGATTTACATGCCCATATTAACAAAAACAACCTTAAGACAATATAAATTGGATACATGAAGTATACCACTAGGTGGCATTCTTTCTTCTCATACAATTAATCAAAAAAGCATTAACTTTCACAGAACTAAAACCACCAGGTTTGGCATCTCATATAAACATATTCTCTAAATCCCCATTACAGTCTGTATTCTGTTCTTGAGACTGTCTGTAAGACTATGAAGATATCTTTCCTTTCTATTTCAGCAGGGGCTATGAGTATCTTCCTTCTGAAGACTGCTGAGCTGCAGACTAAACACACTGCTAAAAGCTAGAAAATAATGTTAATATACTTTCTGTCACAGCCATTGAAACATATGAACTGTATTCCCTCCCAGACAAAGAGCAGGTTTCTTGTCAAATCTGTATCTTTTCTTGAAGATGTTACTTTTTCACTTGTTAGCTCTTGTCTTTAAGAGTACCTTTAAAAAGATACCTTTAAGAGTATCTTTAAACGTACTCACAGTTGTAATTGCTTAAAACAATGAACAAGATCAACAGTGTTCCTTTAGTACAGTCGAAGACTTTGAAGGAAAGCTCCTCCAAAAGCAGTCAAAGGATTTACTTGATTATAATATAAGAATTACAGTATATTATAATATCATAGTATTTTCTTCTGAGTATCAATATTAAGATGCTCATAGTTCATAATCTGTTTTTAGTAACACAAACTTCCAGCAGTGCATTCTGGTGGGATAGAGATAGCTACTGAATACTGAATTCCTTAAAGACTTACTAGAATTTCCTAATAAAGAGTCACCTGGACTATTATCTCGTTACAATACAATACAATCGTATGATAGCTGCATTTACCTGTCTTTCCAGAGAAATCTTGTCACATTCCAAATCTTGCTTTGTAGCTCTTTCCTGAAGTAGTTCTGTTCTCATTTGTTCAATCTATTGAAGAAAGACAGAAATTTTATTAAAAATTTGATTTATATGTCTGTATGATATTGTGCACATAGATATATATACATGTGTATATACATATATACATGTGCATAAATAAAGTACGTACTTCTACAAAATGAGAAAAAATTTGCTCTCTTAGAACTCAAGACATATGCCTAATTTCAAATGAAGTTTACAATTACAATCTCGTACAAAATGTTCTCTTTCGAGATAGATACATACATTTATTCTGTAGCAGGGCATTAAACTCTTAAAATATCACACTAGAGATATGTCATGTGATAAATAGCTGAATTCCAGAGTGTCACATCAGTCTTCAAACACCTTCTATCATTTTCCTCATACCTAAATCTGACAAGCACCCTACCTTTAAGCTGCTGGATAGTTTACTTTAAAGTTTGACCTTACTAAAGCACATAAAAATGGCATCTACAGAGAAACCCTAAAGACTGCTACAGTTTTTTTATACTTGTGAAAAAAAAAAAGATCTTTTTCAACAAGTCTTGACGTATACTGCATGTGAACATCTTTCCCTCCTTTTATGTCTTACATACAGCAGGAGGGTAGTGACTTCTGGATCTAGAGGTTAACTTCTGTTTGTTTTAAAAAGCACTTCCGTAACAATTTCTTTTAAAATTTCAGTTGCACATTCAATAACCACAAGGAAACTGTATTCTCCATATGTAAAATGCTGAAAAACTAACTGCTCCATATAGAATCAACATAAGAATACACTTGTTTGCTTTATCTTACTACTTGACTGAAAAAAATATCCTGAGGATCAGAGAGAAACTCTGAACTCTCTGACAGCTTCTAGTTTTCTATCCTGCTTTACAACAGTTATGTATTAACTTGCAGAAACACACTATCAGCTGTACAGCTCTAAGTTTCAGATTTATCCCACTAAATGTCTGTCAAAGCTATTTCAAATTCTTGCGCTAAAAAAAAAAGCACAGTAACACTGAAAATGTGAAGTTAAACAGAGTACACAAAACACTACCTAGGCTTTTTTTTTTTTTTAAACCACACTACAATATTAAAAGCTGTATTTTCAGTTAATCGTGTTTAAAAAAAGTCGTTTGTTTCTACAGCTTTCAAAGCAATAGATGAATACGAACAGTGATGGTAATGCATGCAGTTGCATATGTTATGTCACAGAATCTTTTCAGAACAGTAGGATGTATTCCTGAAAACTAAGGTCATACCAGTTACTGGACTACAAACGTTAGCAAATGGCTGTGCTCTGCTGATTAATTTCCTTAAAGCTGTGCTTGTTGCACAGAAGCTTTCAAACACTGGCTTCTTTTTTTCTTTAAATACACTAATTAAAAATTACTGAAGTTATTTAATGAGAGATTACTTAAATCTTTTCTCTCCTGTGCTGTATGGAAATATCTTTAAGGTGGCAACTACTGGACCAAGTAACCTTCAGATGACATAAGCCCCTTTAGTTTGAAGGATTTCAAATGAGCCTCAGCCTCTATGAGTTATGTCAATACAATCCAGCTTTTCTCTTCTGGGAGAGAGCACAAACGTGTTCTCAAAGTTTTAATGAATATGTGCAGTTGTCTTTTACATCAGTGGTTCTATTTTTTGTACATGCACATACACACACACTTCAAAGTAATCACTCCCATTAGACCTTTTTTCCATATAGACATTACTGATTTTTCCATGCGTAAGTATACACGTGTATACATATGTGAGGTACATGCGCATACATACATGTGTACACAGGCATGTGTATATATGTATTTTAGCACATACACGTGTGTATACATATACATACATATTCTACACTTTTCAAATGTAATGAATAAACTTAAAAGAATTCTGATTTTTGGGAAACTGTGACAGCTAAGGAGTAATTGGTATTTCAGCTTTATAGTGATTTAGCAGTTTCAGCACAAGCTCTGGATATGGGCTAGTTTTTATTTGTTTGTTGGTTTTGTCTGTCCACTTTCCCATGGGTTCTTTGGTAATTAGAGTGGTATGTATGCAAAGAAACAAACAAAAACATGAAATAGTTGTGCAATTAAGGATAAGAACTTTTACAAGGATAAGAACTTTACTGCCTCTTTTTGTCTCTGCCTCTTGCTGTCCTTTTTATACTCTAGTGAGAGAAAGGGGGCTTGCAAACCAGGTGTTCAACATCCTTGCAGATTTTTTAAAGGCTTGCAAATTCTTCTCCACTTGAATAACTGCACTCTCACCAAATAAGGCTTATCGGAAAGAGAAACCAATTGAAACTCTCACTAAATAAGATTTATCAGAAAGAGCAACCAGTTGAGACCCAAAGAAGCTACAAAGGTAGACTGACAACATGAACTGACGAACTTCAGACTTGCTGAGCAGGCTTAATAGAGTAATTAATATTCACTTCTCTCCCCTGGCAGCATAAAGTTGGGGTTAACTGTACATGCTACATATGATAGAAGTCGCACACAAAGGAGAACATATATTAGGTGGACAAGGAAGTCTGCAATCTCTGAGTACTTCAGCCAGTGAAGAAAGGAGGAAGGACAGTGTGCTGCTGAAGTTAAGATAAAAGGGTGCTCTGCCCCTGATACTGTGAGAGCCGCTACAGGGGAGCTGCCTCCATGGACTCTCCCTTTACTGAAAAATAAACAAAGCTAAGGACTTCTCTGTCTCTTTTGGGGATAATTGAGCAAGTCTATTGGAGCAGGAAATAGGAATTAGTGAATCACAAGTATCACTATAGAGGAATAAAGTTATTCCAAAGTTCACCTTCAAGCTAAATCTGTGCAGAAGTATGCAAAGTGACTGTCATTCACTGCAGAGAATTTTTAGTAAAACTCATTTGCAGAGGTGGAAACCACTTCTTTCTCACAAGCGCTTTCCTACCCATGTACATTAAAACAGAGCAGAGCTGAACAATGAGATTCTTTGTGCTTCAGGTTAGGTGGCAAAGCAGAAAGACAGTATGATGAACTCAGAGTAGATGAATTTCACTAAGTGAAGCACAGAATTTTTTTAGATAGAAAGCCAGCAAAAATTGAAAATTTCCATATTGTCACAGTATTTCTTGAGAACGAGTTAGGGAAGATGAGAATGTCTCATGCTACCATTAACAAATTGAAAAGGATATTTAAAAGGGAATAACATTTCACAGTAAATGAAATGTGAACCATGAGTCTTGCCAATGATTATCAAATATAAAATGCATGTAATTCATGTAAAATATAAGTAGTAATTTCAATGTGGTTTCACTAGTAATTTGAATATTATACTTCTATATCAATATATTAAAATAACACATCTAAAATAATAACAAAAAATTACAGAAACACAGATATTACCAAAACAAATCCATTATCATTTCTCATGTCATTATAAACGCTTAGCGGACCCTGAAATACCCTTTAGTAATTTAGCCATTTAGTCATTCTAGCATAAAAACAAAACGAAGCAAATTCTGTAACTCATGCATGAAATGAGAAACTTCAGACCTCAAAATAAACTGTGTTGCTGTTGTTTATGTAACTTTTTTTTTTTTTTTCCTTTTCTTGTCACCCATCTATATTTTAGGTTTCTATTTAGCTAGCATATTAAGTTACTATAGTACTCACTTGTGCAGCTACCAGTAAATTTGTTTTTAATCCAGGCTTATAACACAGGCATAGACTCCAGCACTAAAGGCTTCCCACTTTAACAATAGCATGACCTCACATTATTATGGGTCCTTCAAATTCTGTTTCAGTCCCTCACTCATTGAGAGTCTGCGGAACATCAATAAAGTAACAGCAAAAGACTATACCACAATCAAACAGAATCCCAGTAACTTGAGTCCCAAGTAGTAGCACTGGAGCCTTGATGTTTTGAGGATGCATGCATTGGAAGCCAAACTCTAGCACATTTATTTAAAATCATGCTGTGGTTTCACCTAGCACAGGGCTAAGCACCACACAGCCACTCACTCCTCCCACCTTCCGAGTGGGATGGGGGAGAGAAGAAAAAAAAAAAAAAAAAAAAAAAAAAAAAAAAAAAAATCAGTAGAAGTTGTAGGTTGAGATAAAACAATGTACTAAGATAAAGGAAAAGGATAATAATTATGACAAAGACATATATATAAATGTATATAACAAGTGACACACAAGCAATTGCTCACCACCCCTCCCAACCAATGTTCAGCTGGCCCCCTGAGCAGTGGAAGAGAGAAAGACAAACACCCATCCCCTTCAAAACTCCTTCTGTATGATGCCATGTAGTACGGCACATCCTTTTGGCCAGTTTAAGACAGTCCTAATTCTGTTCCCTCCCATCTCCTTGGGCCCTTCACAGAGAATGGCCTCAGTTCTGTACCAAACTGCTTAGCAGCAACTATAAACATTCATGTGTTATCAAGATTGTTTTTCTCCTAGAACCAAAACATTGTATCATACCAGACACTCTGAAGAAAACAATCTAATCCCAATTGAAACTAAGACAAATGATTTTATTTTTTATTTTCCCTCTGAAATTAAATATATTCTAAAGAATGTCAGCAAATCTGTTTCATAGAGAAAAATTAGAGCAGAAAATCATGAGTTGTATATCTCAGAGTAAACTGTTTCCCAGACTTCTAGGAAATTGCTAATGAGATTTGATGCTTAACATAAAACTATACTAGTAGACAAGCTGTAATGAATCATGAATCAGTTCCATATTTTTCAGAACGTAAAACTAAGGCAGAGAACATTTTTCTATACCTTGACACTCTAAGACAACCACAAGAACAAATTCCTTCCTGTGAACTACACAAAAACTTGCATACTACTGACTACTGGACTTGCGGATGCTCTAGTTACTTTTTCAGTCCTCAGGAAGTACTCTCTGTTTTTCTGATTTATTACAGATCTTTGTTACAGGACCTATAATTTCATGTTATATCATTCAGAAATCTCGAATGTTATTATTAAGGTCTTTTTTTCAGAATAATGAACTTCTAAATCTTCTTAGACTTGGTGATATCCTGCTCAATGGCCGCATTTCTGTCAGCTCATTCCACCTCCCCCCACCCACTGACCTTAATAAACACACGGGCAAAATACTCATTAATCTCAGGGAGAGTATCTGGATTACTTTTTATATTGATTTATAGTTAAACATACAATTGTCACAACTTCTTTTCAGACAGTCAAGAACCTTTTTATCATTTGTTTGAAGTTACCTTGGCAAATCTTACAGCATCTTTAAGTTTTCTGCCCCATGAGATGTAACTATGTTAATAAATCCTTTCTCCTCTCTTTTTGGGTACTTTATTTATTGACCTAACATTTCTCAAACTAACGACTGATGTTTTTATGTGGACAAACTTTTTGTTACCCATCTTTTCTTCAGCATACCTTAATCAGTTTTAACACTTGGGATTAAAATAAAGCTGCTTCTCTGCTGAAACTGGCCAGCATCTTCAGTTCAGCTAACTTCACTAATTAACTTCCAAAGCTCTGACTTCTTTGCAATCAGGATTCTCTTATGATGGCCTACTTCATTACTGCAATTACTCTTTTGAAACTAGCGTATGAGATTAACAGAATATACAATCATATGTGTGTGTTGCCAGGGTATGGATCAGAATTCCACATATTAGTCACATTTTATACCTACATTCACTAGAAATCCAAATAATTTTTTTCAAGCTCTAAAGTTTCAAACTTCAAGAATTGTGAGGATCAATTTACATTTTTTCCTTCTATTTTACAGTGCTCTAAATGATATCTCTAACTGGCCTCTATTCCAAAAATTTTGTGGGTAAAAGGCTACCTTCTCTAGGAACGTACAGAAAATGAATATTTACAAGAACAGAAATGAGGAAAGTTTGAGTTCTGTCTGCAATATGAAATAACTTTTGCAGATAATCCTGGGCAATTAGTAACTCAATTATGTTTCTTTTTTACCAGTTATAAAAACAGGAAAAAAATAGTCTGGTGATTTGGAGGAGTATGTTCAATCATGGTTATAAACCTTCAACAAAATAAAGTTCTCTGAATACCTGTTCTCTGCATCTACTGATCCTCTCAGACAACAAATCCGAATTATTCTTTTCTTCATCAAGCTCAAGTTCCAGGTGAGATAATTTATCCTAAATGGAACAAAAGAAAAAAAAGCAAAAAAACCTATTTTCAGCACACTGTTTTCCCATCCTTTCATCCTTTTTGGGATTGCTACCCAGCCATTCCTCCTTAAACTTCAAGGACTCAAACTGTTTGAAAGAATGGGCTTGAAAAGGGAAAATGTCTCTGGGAAAAAACTAACACATATACTTGATGAATAATATTTTACAAATTTTCAACAACAAAGTTATTTTGTTCCCTCATATATTCATATGAAATAAAAGTATTATTTTAATAAACTCTAATAAACTTTTACCTCCATTAATTTGATTTGTCTTGCTCGGTCATCTTTCAGGTGGTTTTTGGCTTCCAGTTCATACTCCAAACCCTTCACAGTCTGTTCTAACAACTGAGTTTTTGTTATTGCTTCATCTTGAGCTCTCTGGTGGTCCCTCAAGTTTTCTTCCAGGAGACGCATCTGAAACAAAAAGATTACGATAATACATTTTATTTTACTTTTAGAATCATAGAATCATAGAATCACTAAGGTTGGAAAAGACCTAAAAGATCACCCAGTCCAACCGTTCACCTATTCCCAATAGCTCCTACTAAACCATGTCCCTCAACGCAACATCCAGTCTTTCCTTGAACACCCCCAGGCTCGGTGATTCCACCACCTCCCTGGGCAGTCCATTCCAGTGCCTGACCACCCTTTCTGAAAAGTAATACTTCCTCATGTCCAGCCTGAATTTCCCCTGGCGTAGCTTGAAACCATTCCCCCTGGTCCTATCCCTAATGACACGAGAGAAGAGGCCGACCCCCAGCTCACTACAACCTCCCTTCAGGAAGTTATAGAGAGCAATAAGGTCTCCCCTGAGCCTCCTCTTCTCCAGGCTGAACATTCCCAGCTCCTTCAGCCTCTCCTCATATGGCCTGTGTTCCAGACCCCTCACCAGCTTCGTTGCCCTTCTTTGAACACGTTCCAGGGCCTCAATATCTTTCTTGCAGTGAGGGGCCCACATTTCCTACATAAGACATATGATTTAAAAAGCAGGACTAAAATCACAACAGTTTTGGAAGCATAAATGTAATTGCATCAAGTTACATGCTTTTCACAGTAATTTTTTTATTTATCCACAAGATGGCACAAAGAAAATAAACATGGATTAAAGTATCACATCTGAAGATTTGCTTAAAACTAAAGGTTTTACAATTATAATTACACACAGCTGCATTTGTATTTATTTTTATCCAACTGTAGCAAGCCAAAGTTTCTACCATTTTGTAAATGCTTATATCTTTGGCTTTTTTGCGGTGCTGATCCTTTCCTTTTAGACTGCCAGTATCTCAGCTTTTAAATAATTATGTACTTGATTCTTTATGAAGCACCACAATGACAACATAATACTGACGGCACAATTGCTAACACATCCACATGTTACTTGCTCTACAGTTAGGAGCTGAGGAGAAAAGTTTTCTTCTTTAAAAAGAGCATGTACTCAAGGAAATTGTCTAAAACCTTTATGATACGTGAAAGTAGCAAGAGGCTGTTTAGGTGAAACTTATAATTCCTTTTGCTTACAACTCATCAATCAGAAGTATTTTGTTCTCTTAGAGTTTTGATTATCTTTTTGCCAAACAACGAAGGATTAATTTTGTTCTGACTTTTTTCCTTTGTACTTGTATCCTGTAGTTGTAACAAGAAACACCAGAAGTATTTTTCATAATTGCATTTCAAACAAGTTTGTTAAGGGAAGAGCGCAATACAAGAGTTTTTAAACCAAAAAAAAAAAAACTATTGAAATACTCTGTATGTGGGGGGAAAAAAAACAACTGAAATTTGAAGCCAGTTTACTCTCATAGCTTTTCCAATTACGGTACAAGTATAAGCAGATCTTTAAAAGACTGGATTGATTTTGTAGCAAAATCTACATGCTTAAAGCTAAAAACTTCAAGACTGTGGCTGGTTCCCCATACACCTATGTCATTTAAATCTGCAATTTGGCTCATACAAAAGAAGAAAAGAACATAATTCAGGTCATTTAAAATAGAGTCAGACTTGGGTTGTGGTTTTTTGTTTTGTTTTGTTTTTTATAAATAGCTGTGTGCTTTTTATTTTCCTGAATCAAAAATATTTCTACATTCTGAATTTACTCAGCAGCAGACACTAAAAGAGCAGCAGGTCATGAATGGAATCCTTGTCATATCACTGAGATACATCCATTTCTGAAACACTGCAGTTATCTATCTGTCCAAGAAATTATTTCCGTCGCAGTATTACATTGATTATCCTAATGAAAAATGAAACACTGAAGTACACTGATGGAGATCAGTCTCTCCTGATGAATTAAGAAAACCAAACAGTGGTAGCCAACATACATTGATTGGTAAACTATCTGAACATAATTCTAGGTCAAAGGTTAAAATTAATCACTGAAGTTATGAGACATTACCTCATCCTGCATTCTAATGGTTGTCAGGCGTGATTTTTCTACCTCAAGGTTTTTTTCTTTCAATTGTCTCTGCACATCTGCAAGTTCTCTGCGATTTTTCTCCTTGTATTCATCAAGCTGGTTCTGAAGCTCCACAGTTGATGTTCTTGAGGCCTCCACTATTTCAGCCATCTGGGAAAAATGGACAGATTTTTTTCTCCTTAACACAGTGCTATGAAAGGTTCTGTCATGATCAGTCCACTAAAAGATGTTTGTCTCAAGCTTCAGTGTTCAAGCCAGAGTTCCCAAACAAATATTTATCAAACATTTACAGTGAAATGTAGTAACGCTTCAGTATATGAATATTAAATTGCATTGTTTACACACAGATGGCAAACTAAGGCTCTAATGCAAAAGCAATTTGAAAATCAGTTGTCAGTCTTTGAAACAGAGCTGATCCAGGTTGAGCTTTGGTCTGCAGTAAATTGGAACTAAACCCAAATCTAGGATTTTGTTTTAACAAAGCTATTTTACAAAAGCGTTCTGAGATAGCAGTGTTCCAACTACATTTCCAGCCCTGAGAGCTTGTATTAATAGTCTTTAAGTGGAAGAAACCACAAGTTTGCATTTCATTTATTTTTACGTTTGTTTTTTTTTTTTTAATGTTTGCCATTTGGCAGCTCATTTGCTTCTGCCTATTAAATTTTTAGACCCCTGCAGCCTCTTTTGAGTGAACTCATACCTCCTCCTGTAAGTTTTCAACCGTCTTGTTCAGTTGCCATCGTTCATTTTCCATTTCATTCTTTATCTTCTCCAGCTGTTCCTTCTGGTGAGTTTCATCTTTTAACTGTTGGGTTAACTGCTGTCGTTCCTGTGAAATACAGCGGATGTTCTCCTGCAGTAGATTAAAATACATATCTAATTAAATGTTGAGCCTCTTTTCTAACAGCTTAAAGATATTTTATATAGTACACCTGTGCAGCAATAATGCCACCAGTTTTTTCAAAATTAACACAAATTAAATAGCTTAAAAAAAAAGTTAACAGAGTTACAATTTGCTAGGCAGTGTAGGATAAACAATATTTTAGTGATGCTTTATCACTGTTGTATATTCTGGATCACTGCTGCAACATTCATAGGAAAAAAACAGTCCCTTTTCATGGTTCCATTATATGCAAACGCACATTCTTCTGCAATTGCACGCATGTTGGCAAGTCCAACCTCCTACACAAGTTTTAATACTCATTTCTGGTTTCAAATTTTCCAATACATTCCACTTCAGGTGTCCCTTACAAGTATTTTCAACAACAAAATTCGCTTTCCTACAAAATGAAATAATAAAATAATGAAATAAAATACAACATTTCTACTGTGAGTGAAAAATAATAATTGTGGTTTTTTTTTCCATTGCTGTGCTTTTATAGCACTTACACACTCTCATCATAAGGCTGTCTTGTTTTGACAGACACACGAACAGAACTTTGCTGCATCTGGCACAGAAATTCCCTTCCTAAAGAATTGGCATTAATCTTCAAAACATACCTTCATATCTAAACTACATTTTGAATGATCTGCAGAGCCACATTGCATGCTCACGTACCAGGAGCATATGCAAACAGATTATATATTTCTCTTATCATATTCAGGATGTGTGTTTAAGAATTTACCACCCTCCAGTTTCTAAATACTGTTCATCAGTAGAATGAGCATCACTAGTTCACTCTAATAAAAGAAAAACAGGTTATCTTACATCTCTGTGTTGAAATCCTTACTTCTTCCTTCTTCCTTCATAGTAAAATATCTTAATGGCCCTATTGTAAACAGAAACTACAAGATTAAGGAAGAGTTTGTTTTTATGAAGTCTGAGAAGCACCATTAAGCTGACTACCACCATGTTATGGACAGTTAAAGCTGCTTCAACAGAAAAATGTAAATAATTAAGATCAAAACAAAATCTAAAAAGCATTGCAAAATATAGTTTTAAATTTCAATTTCATTATTACACATTTAAAGATTTGTTGAACATCTGATACAGAGGGTGCTTTATTGCACGTCAAAATGCTGTAAGTGTGCAAACATTTGTGTTTCTTCAGGCAAGGTAATTTAGAAACACACAAAAAAATTCCTACTCTTATAACATGAAGATATATTGATAAAATTTATATTCTTATAAGAGAAAAAAATATTGTTAAAAACAATCAATTGTTAAAAACAAGAGTTTCTTTAGATCCCTTAAATCCCTATATTACCTACTAATAAAGACATCTCTAATACAAACAGGAGTTAATGAGCTTAAGGAGTGTACACATAATCCAAAAACATGCTGGGGGCTAATAGATGTTATTCTGCAAAGCCTACTTCTGTGACAATTGTGTGATAGCACCAAAGGATTTTTAGAACCTTGAAAAGATTGAACTTCAGCATTTCGGTTCTGAAAGCTGCTGAATTCCTGGGACCCTGCTAATACACCATATTTGAGCAGGCTATAAAAACCTCATGTGCCCTTCCCCAGCAGCTTTTCACAGATCATCTACCTTTACTGTTTGTTTACACATCCTTGAGAAACAAACTGCATAGACACAGATGAGTGAAACATACTATGGCAGAATAATGTTGCCAGCAGGAAGTTTTTGCATTTGTAGCCCACTGAAAAGGCAATTGAACATTGGAGATAATAAGCTGGTTGAACTCTCAAGTGCAGAGTTAACAACAAAAAATTAATTACCACCATGAGAAAAAATTTATTCTACTAAATAGGGCAATTACCAACTTGATAATAGACGTGAATAAATACAAATATTTAAATAATAAATATAGTAGGCTTAATGCAAGCAAGGTGTCACCTTAATTTCCCTCAGGTCTCGCTAACTTTTGCTTGAATTTCAGATATGTAGTAGATAGAGACCCTTGAGAATTAAATCTAGCTTTTTCTCCTTTGAGTCATAGTCCTGAGAAGGAACCTGTATTTTTCACATATTTTATCTTCCCATTTTCATCCTCTTTTTTATTTTCACTGTTTATTACGGAGAAGGATGAGAAAACAAATCCTAAGAACATTACCAAAAATTAGAGAGCTTTGTGACATTTTACTCATAATTATTCTAACAGAAAATGTAACCCTAGATACGTTCCAAGGAAAAATTTCAGTTTCAGTGAGTTTGCTTTTAATTAGATTAAGAATAAACTGACAGCAGTAATGTTGCTTCAGAGTATCATGGATACTGAAATTCAGATGATTTGTACTCTGATCTTCCAAAATCTGCTGAAAACTCTCAAGCCCACATCTTTCTTGTAGAGCATCACTGTATGCTGTGCCAGTTGGTGTATTTTAAGAATCACAGGACGAAGCGTTTCCTGGACCTAGTAAAGATCTTGTCACCTTCCAGCCACCCATTCTGGTAAATTATATTTTTCAGTTGAAATCTGAGATATCCTATAGGATGTATCATGTTGGTACGGCTGACATTTTTTAATATACTGCAGTACCATACGTGCTGTGGTTAAGGTTCATAATAGTCACATGATTTTCTTTATCAAGAGAATTCTCATTAACTTTCAAAAATATTTTCAACAATTCATTTTAAGATTTTAAGATTTAAGATTTTAAGATGTATTTTACTTCCTGAAACAGCAGACTAGATAGAGGAGACTAACCTAAACTGATGTTCTAGTACAGAAAATACAATACAGTACACCCAGAGCTGAATGATCATTCAAACTATTAAAAAAGATTTGTAAGAATTTGATCGTTTATTTTGTGATTTTTCTCCCTGAAATTTTGATAGAAAAAACTAATAATAAAAAAGATCTAGCAAGAGAATAAATGTGGTTAGATGAGACTGTGGGATTGATGAAGTATTTTAACACTGCAATGATTCTGGCACTTAGAAACAAAGTGTACTTCAAGAAGAATGAGATGCTACTCTGTAGAAAGCAAGGTGACTCAGATAAATGGTAAATTTAAAATTCAAATATTTCTAATTGATCTTTTTCTTACCTGCATATTTTCTAGTTGGCTTTCTAAGGATGTTTTTAATTCCATCAATTCTTTTGCCTCTTTTTCAGCATATTTCAATGCTTCTTCTAATTGTTGATTTTCATCCTGCAAATAAGGGATCCGATATATTTAGAAATAGAGGCACAGCCTCCAGTTTGATACCCACAAAGAACCAGAATTCCTTAAGAAGTCATACAAAACTGCAAATATTTAGCAACATTCACTGACTGTCTTACACCTCTAATTCCCACTTCTCTATGCAGTAATGCTCACAGATAAACTGAGTTATAATGCATGTTCACCCTTATTTGTAAATTTTTGTCCTTAAAAAACATATTTCACAACTAAAAAAGAGACTACTTTAGTGGCTTGTTTTGCTACCTTACCTTATATCTTTTTAATTTTTCCTTCATTGAACTTTCTTCTCCTTTCATATTATCAAATTGTTTGTGCAACTCTTCATTTTTTGTTTCTAGTTCATCAACTGTTCTCTTCAACTGCGTGTTTTCCTCAGTCAGCTTTTTGACTTGATTTTCTATACTATTTCGTACCTCTTCCACAGCATCTCTTTCACTGGCAAGAACAGCAGCATTCTAGTAAAAACAAAAAAACAAACAATGTTTTTAAAAAAGCAGAAATAATCACAACTGCTTTCCAACATTTTCAAACAGACATTTCACACGGCACCACAGAAAACATAGTTAGGATACAACATTAAAACACCAACACAGAAATTAAACTCTGTATTAAAGTCTGTATGTATTACAAACCTATTTTTATTTTTCAAAATTACCATCTGAGAACACACAAGGAAGACTTTGTTTCTCCTCTGCCAGCTACATGCTAAAGTAACATTACTTCATTGTCTCATTCCTGCCATCACATATTTTTACTTCAACATCACCTTCCTTGTTGCCCTAAATGATTTTCACTATCACATCCCATTGCTCAGTACTTACAAGTAATTAAAAAACAAAAACAAACAAACAAACAAAAAAAAAACAATCCTAACAGATATCAAGAGCCTTACGGGCATTTAAGAAATAACATATTCATGAGAAGTGTCTTTCACAACAACAAAATTTAGGCAACCTTGTCCCATTGCCCTTTTCAGGCTATAATGTTCAGCACTCTACATCCATGTAACTATTTGTGGAGCTGCAAAGGACTACAGCTTAGGCAACAAAAATAAGAAATTATGTTACATGTATATGCATTATGCATAAAATGTCATATATTATATATCATATATACATGATCTTGACTAAAATAGAAGGGGCATACTGGCAGTTAGAAGAGTTCCAGGAAAAAATGTCCCAATCTATTTAAAAACATGGTTCCACAACAGTCAACACCAGCATAGTGGGGCACACAGCAAGCAGGCAGGAGCAAACAGCAAACTACAAGTGCCTTACAGTGTTGTTGGTGCAGCTTTATCTGCATATCATAAAATCCACACTTGGGGCTGTGTTTATTTAACACAAGTTCTGCTTGATTTTCAGTGACTGTCTCAGGACAGAAGGCGTTCAGCTACTCAGTCCAGCTTGTATTCAAAAAGATACAATTTGTGGATTATTACTGATTTATTTCTTAAAAAAAAAAAAAAAAAAAAAAAAAAAAAAACCAGCACAAAGACAAAATTACAACGAACTATTCATCATAGTTTATCACATGTGGTTACAGAGTTTTTGGCAAGGCAACTGGCTGCAGCATACAACTTCTCAGAGATAATTATCACCTTAGTTTCACCACTTACCTGCCCCTAAAACATACACTATCATTTAAAAGGTCATGCATTTTGTTTGTTGCTACTGAGGAAACCACGAGAGGAAGTATGTGTCTATACTGTTACAGTACTACACAGAGCAGGTATGTTCTTGTAAGCATCTAATTCTGTGACATGAAGGGCTTGAAGTGTTTAATTTCTGGTCTTCATTGACTTGTCAGTCACAGTCCCCTCAAAACAAACAAACAAACAAAAACAAAAAAACAAAACAAAAAAAATCATGATATAATTTGTGGTTCTTGTCCCTGAGTGTTCAAGGTCTCATATAAAGCAATACTCTGCACAAAGATCCAGTTCTCATGTACAGGTCCACTGTCTACTACATTAAGACCTTACTTTAGAGCATCAGAACAGCCATATGACTCAGCCTAGACAAGTGTTCTCTCCAGCAGCAGCCAAAACAGATATTTTGGAGGGGGGGGGGGGGGGGGGAGAAGAAAAGAAAAAAGAAAACAAGAGAAGAACTACAAAGCAAGCTTTTCTCCATCATATTTGCTACCTCCTAGATCTTACTGTTTTTCCCTCCATGCATCATTCAGTAATTTCCCTAATCTTTTCCAAATCCATCTGTATCTTTGGTTTCTACATTATCTGGTGGCAACAGGTAATTGCACACTAATTACTGAGGCATAGTATTTTTGCATGTGAAATCATGTTTATCTGAATGAAAACATATCCTCCAGAGCAGTTTGGCAAGAAGCTATTTTCCTCTGTTTTATGAAAAAAAAAAAAAAAAAAAAAACCCACAAAATTCTCTCTCGTTACTTTTTATTCTATTTTCTCATTCTTCATTACTTCCCCCACCCCAAATGGAAAAGTGAAGCTATGTAAAAGAGTGATTACAAAGTGTGTCCTCACTAGACTGTCTTCTAGTGAGCAGTAGCTTTAAAAAACATGCAAATTACTTTGATAAAGCAGTAACTCAGAAAATACTCAGACTGTCTACAGGGTCAATGAACTTAGTATAAAAAGGCTGACAAGTCCTGGTTTTTCAAAAATACTGAAAAAAAAAAAACCCTTGTTCTTCTAATTACACAACAAGTTTAAAAGCTTGAAATAAATCTCTGTTGGTGCTTTAACTTCTCACATACTTTTTAATAGCATTTATATATTCCTTTAATTTTTGCTGTTTGCATACAACAAAGTTTTACTAATTAACAAGCATTCTACCAGTGGCTCCTTTTTGTCTGATTTCTCCTTTCTGGAGCTGAGTTGAGTGAAAGCAGCTGAGGCATGCTGGGGAGTTCAGGGAAAGGAATGTTGATTTGTCTGTTCTTTTTCATCCAAACGCCTACACAGTGCTGTGCAGTAGGAGAGGACTACAGCAGACCCATGCTGTACCTACAGATTCCATACCTCACCAACCATTGCTTGATCCACAAACAACCTCCTTAAGTATACATATTTTTATTCATTTATTTTGAAAAGAATAGGTTTAAAATTAGGTTCAGCCTCAATGAAGCTGTAATATCTAGATAGAGATCTGTTCCCATCTGTCTTTTGCTGTATGCACCTTAAGATACCCACTAAAACTTAACTAAACTGGTATTATTTCTCCTTTCTCACAATTTATTTCATTAAATTAGCAAGACACAGGATGAATATATATAAAAGATTAAGTAATATTAAGAATAAGTTGCAAACAAAATCTATTGGCCTCGTTTAAGATCCTGGAAACCAAAAAACCCCAACCTTGCAAGTATCTTCAATTTGATAATGAAATTTAACAAAGCCAAAATACATATTTAGAATTTATATGTTCTTTGAGTGGACAATGAGCATGCAGTATATCACTTCTCTGAAGAACTAAAATTACATGGCTTGGTTTAGATAGGGAAAAAAAGCCTGTCTTAATTTTTTTCCAATATAATGAGAATTGCATGCAGAGCTCTTCCAAAGCACAAGTACAAATTAAGCTTCTGAATTACAAATAGTTTTTGGCAATACACGCCAAGTCCTGCAGCACATTATAACAGAAAGTTCAGTTACCAAAAAACTCTGCATCTCTTCCCTTTTCTCCTTTTCTTCACAGTTAGTCTTACCTTACACACTCCACCTTCTATGTCATCTCATGCCTTCTTTTGGGATGACAGATAAAAACATCAGAAAAGCATCAGAGTATCACAAGAACAGCCATGCAAAGGAAACGAGCACTGCAGTGCAGTTTTGACAGACTATCTCAGGACGCCATCACAGGAGAAGGCGACAGGGGCAATTCTTTGCCCATATAATTAACAATTACAAAATGTTAAGGCTAGCAACTATTAAGACATACATGAACACCGCTGTATCAGAGATCACTGTGTCCTATGACACAGGTCACTGACCCACACATTCAAAAAAAGGATTTGAAAACTGCTTGCAAATGTATTGAGTTAGAATGAGTTATGGCAAAGGAGGTGAAAGCAAAAGAATTAACAGAACACTGAGTTTAGCAAGTACAGATCAGAAATCAAAGAGACAGAGAGCCACACATACAGATTAAGCTGTAGATGCATACTCTTTAGCCCATACACAATTTACTTTTAATCGCCCTTAATATAGGATCCATAGAAATTAATTACACTACATCAATTAATGAGTGTTCTTGGTACCCATGCATAAAGACTTTACATAGTTACATTTAATATGTGGGGATGCCAGTAAAGCTCTAGCAATTATTTTAACTAAGCTTATAGAAGTTAAGCTCATGGTAACAGAACTGGGTAAAGTTCATAAAGTACTCATTTAAGTTGAATATGAAACATTAACAAACATGCTGTTAATATAACGTGATCTTTAATTCACTGAACTGTGGATAACCCTCTTCAGAGAGCTAAAATGAGATTATGTAAACAGGTACAGAGCACAAAACAGATAAAACTGGTTAAACAAGATTCCCAGTGACAAAAGCTGGAATGAAATACAGTATATTCAGGCATATTTGCCATAGAAAAAAAAAGGGAGGGATGGACAGACGGACAACATTAAAGTACTGAAGGGGATTCTGTGGATATTAAAATTGTCATTTTTCAATTCCAAGAATACAGTTTACTGCCTAAGATACATAAAATATGCTTATTTCTTCTTATTTCCAATTCCTAATTTTTGCATTATGTTTTAATAAAATAACTTCTTACTATTAGAATTACATCAAAGTAAGGTAAAAACTCTACAACAATTTCCTTGTTTGACTGTACATTCTTCGTCTTTCCTTCCAATCTGTGTATTCCTGCTCTGTTTTTCAGGGCATTCAGCATTCTACAGTTTATCTGTTTTGTATCCAGATTCTCATATGTTCTATCTCTGAAAGAGTAACACTTTCATCTTGGTACCCCTTTCAGGCAAGTCTTACACTCATACCATCTTGGTCTTTATTTTTAATATATTTTATTATACTTTTTTGTTATATTATGCTTTATCAAACTGTAGCTTTATCATGTTTAAATTCATGACTTAAGAATGAACAAGCTTAATCATCAGACTTCAGCTACTGATGTTAGGTAAAATAATTTGGAAATGGGTTGCAAATTTGTGAGAAAAACTAAATAAATAACATCAAATAACAATAATAAAAAGAAAAAAACCTCTTTGGAAAAAAGTAGACATAGTTGTAATGATGTACTCGAATGCAAAGATCTCCACAACTGCTTGAAGATACACTACGTTTGTGTTACCACAGATATAGGTGCTCAGCTCCTTAAGAGAGATAAAAGTGCTTATTATTTGTTTCTTTTATCAATTATGACACGACAGTGAATGCAAGTCACAAGCTACACCTAGAAAGGGGAATATCATATGAGTATCAGTAGAATACAGTACTAAGTACTAAACTGCTACTGAAAAAAAATCCTCATATAGTAGACTCATTTATTTCCTTTCTTTATAGCAAAGTACTTCTATAGCACTGGTCTTACACAGTCGCATCAATTTAATTGAAAGTGTCTGTAATCAAATTCACTGAAGAAATTGTTACTTTTTGTGTAGACACACTAACTAAATTAAAAAGAAGCAAAGGCATTTGGCAGAGCTTAAGTAGATAACCTACATCACAAGTGTAGCACAAGTTTAATAAAAACAGATTAACAAAAACAGACAGGAACTCGTGCCTTACTGTATGACAGCATCTGCATGCAATCTGCTGAATCTGACCATTCCATACAAATTTTTTTGCAACGGTGTTTAAGATGCTTTTGTTCAATTCCCCCACAAATAAAACAGCTTCTGCTTTGTGAGCCATATCACACATGCAGTAACTTGATTTACTAGCCCAGCAGTGGTCCTCTTACACAGTACGTATACACACAGAACACACATATACACACATGAAAACTGTTATCATAAATCTCTAAAAAGTTCAATCTCAGTCACTGAGCATTCCTGTAGGACTTAAGGTAGCCAATAAGATTTTAAGATTTTATGGTCCTAAGGCAAAGTACTGTTTAAAAGAAACTAAATACCGTTACTGAAAGGCCATAGTTACAGTGTCTATACATTATTAAATATGGAGCAATTAAGTTTACCATTCTGAGTAACTGCACATAGCTTTCAGAAAACAGTGCCATAGACTCAAAGCACCATACATAAAACAAGTTATCAAATTCTAGAAGAAAAAAAATACAGTTTCTGGCAAGAAAAAAATATCGTACATAAAGAAAAATAACCTACAGTGGTCCTTATAAACAACTAAAAATGTATAACCTTCTACATTTTAATATTGAAACACAGAGGATCAGTCAATCAGTTTAGGAGGCAAGCACAGATTTTGAGCAGCCACTTCAGAATTAGAAACGAAAAGAAGATAAACTCTGCCAAAACAAAGACATAGGTGGATGAGAGATACATTTTTCTTCTTAAATATACATTATGAAGGCAAAATCTAGCACAACATTTCCAAATTGATAAACTATGGTGGCAATGGAAGGATCTACAATCACCGCCGAGTTATTTTGATATGGCATGTCTCTTAAAACCACGTGCGCAACTGAGATAAAACTTTTTTCTTAGTAGAAAAAACTACATTTGTGAGCACGCTATTAAGCTTCATATTTAATTCAGTGTCAGCACTTTCCAATTCGCCCTGCAGAATTTGCCTCACTGAACAGACATTACGTACATAATAAAAACAGAAGTTTATAGAACTACCTCACACACAAAGTTAAGGATTCTGAAAACTAGAAATGCAAGTTACACACTTCTGTTCTGTTTCCATGGGATGCACAACTCACATGTTTTGTACAGACAAACCATTATAGAACCTTTTGTGGTTAAAACTGACTTGACTTCACCTCCTAGTAAATGACATAGGATACTTTTGTACGCTACTTCTAACACAGATATCCTGATGAGTGCAATGAGTGTATTGTACTGAGCACCTATATCCATGGTAACACAAATTAATGAGTGTAACCTCTTCATGCTGCTGCTACTATGGCCTAAGTCCTAATTTGCTTAACCCAGTTTCTAAAATTTTCTGAAACTACACTGAATTAAGCCATAATTTTCTTTCAGTTACACAGCAGGTTTGAAGGTAGCTATTCTACATATTAGAAGCTCCACTAAACAGCTCAGAGTTTAATTTTAACCTGAATAAATGAATAAAACAAATCTGACATATAAATGTCAAATAGATATAAATCTGTATAAATTTGACAAATAAATTTGAATAAGTCCATGGATGCCACAGCAAAATGATTCGCACCAAAACCTTAATGGGAATGAAAAAAGAACCAGAAAGCCACATGACTAGAAAGAAGTTGCACTGAAAGCAGAAGAATAGAAATAATAAATACATATTTACTAAAGCTCTATTTTCTCTAACACCTAAAACTAAAGCCAAACTTCCAGCTGTTCATCTCTACCCTGTTAGCAACAAGTATCTGTAAAATTCTTGGGGAAGATCTCCTCTTCAGTCTTCATTGATCCAGAGAACTACAAAGCACTATTCACCTCTGGGAGCTTAAGCAGCAGAGGACTCCATGTAATCAATTACATCACCTTGGAGTTTTACACTTGTTTGCATATAATATTATAGCACATTTAACCACATCATGCCACGCAGTAGCATCCTCCACAGGATCACTGGCTTGCTTACTGTAAAATCAGGCAATATCTATTAAAAAAGTCAAGGGTTTACAATGAAACTAGATGTTGCTGCTGAAGTAAAGCTGTGCTCCATAAATTAATGAGGCAGTTAAGAGAAAGGTCTCACAGTTAAGGTGCCTGAATGGAGGAGTAGCCCTAGAAAAATCTGCTATTCTCATCTCTGCCAAAGAGTTCATGAGGCAAGTTACCTTATCCAGGCTCTCCAGATGGCCTCAATAACTGCATGCCCCTTCATTTTCTTAGTGCTTGATTTGAGTCACTACTGTTTGATTTCTAAAGACATAAGCACACAGTCCCAACTGAAGTAAACAAAAATTGTACCTTGAACATGTCAAGAAATACATAATGTTTAAAATTATTTTAATCTAGGCTTCTCAAATGGAACAAGGACACTCATGATTCTTCTGGCAGCAACCTCTCTTCTTTCTACTTTCCTACAGTTAATTTGGTGAATAAAATTTCACACTCAACTTGCAGCTACATGGAGAAGATTTTAAGTTTGTTTTTTTTTTTAAGAAACAAGTTATATAACTCTGTCTTCTAAACAAGTATTTAATGGTGTGTTCTAAGTTGAGGAACAAACTGAAGTCTGAAAAATACTGATAAAATACAATGTTCGAATATTATTAAGTACAAAGCTACTTTTAATTTATAGCAGACTAGAAGAAAATGAGAGAATGCACGTGCATATACAAGTGTACTGTATGATTTGGTTTGCACACCTGATCTGTAAAGCTCAGGCTTACATCTACTCTGCTGAGCCCACACAGTCACAGTTGCTAGAGTACATATGCAGGCCACATTCAGTCTTCAGCTTTGGATCTAAGGAATTTACTCTGCATAAGAAAACTCCAGCAAGAATTCAGTTCCCTCACTTTTCATCCAGCTCTTTCCAAGTGTTTTGCCTGATAAGAACTTTATTACATTAAGTCTTTTGTCTTCATGCATATAGTTATATACATGTCTAGAAATATATTAAAATTTATTAACATTACTCAAAACAAAGTTAAAATAAATATTTATGCAACAAAGGAGTTGGAACAATCTTAAAAATTAAAAATGCATTTATATACTCTCCAACCTTAACTTTGGTGAAAGCTGTGAAGAGATTTTAAAAAACATGTGAGGTAGATCTCAGTATTGAAGATATCAAAATCCTTTCCACTACCCATTATTATGTCAAGAAACATTCTGGAAGCTCTGGAGATTCACATAAAATATTCTTCTGCAATCTGAGTAGAGCAAAAAACTTCTTTGATAGTAATGCAGAAAAAGCTCTGTGGCTCCGCACCTTCTTTTGTACCACACCCTCATCACTGGCAAAAACATGAGAGTGATTGTATAACTGATCATTAAAAAATGGTTTTGGCTGACTTTGGTGTTTTGGCTGGTGGAATTCCCCTTCAGCAGTGGCTATCCAGAGTCTAACCTTTAGAAACTTTTACACAACACAGGAGGAACTAAAGTGAGGGGAAGCTAAGTGTCTCCTTCACAACTTATTCAAATTTTGTCTCAATTTATTAAGCATAATTCAGTCATAATTTCTAACAACATTTATATTTTCATTCAGAACAATGTTTAGCCAAGTAAAATTTTTCATTCTTTAACTGCCTCACTTGAAGTACAAATATAAAGAATAAATATCCATTCAAAATGAGCCAGAGCACAATAAACTTTTTCTAGTGGGAATCAGCAGACTTCTAAGCATCCTTTCCATATTCATCCTTGTGAAATCAAAGGGAATGACATTAAAATCTTTCAAAAATTGTGGTAAAAGAAAATCGTGCCTCACTTTTCTTTGTTCCTGGCAGTAAATGCTTAAGGTATCGAGATGCTGCTAAAAATAAAATCTCAGGGGCCATTTTTTCACTTTGCTGTCGGATGAGTTATTCAGCTTCTTGAACTACACATTTTTATGCTTATATTCATGTGACTTCAGGAATTCAGATCTACCCACATCCCTCAGCTGATCCTGAAAGAGTTGCAGTGACAGAGACATTAAATCCCTTTCTTTTGTCCTTTCCTGTCAGCCATACCCAAGAACTTATATCCAAGGAAAACAGATGAACATTTTGAAAAAGGATCTAAGCGCAGGTAAGAATCAACACAGAGACAGCCCTTAAATTGTAATTCTTACTACTTCTTCAGAGCTTCTGAAATTAGCATTATTCCAGGTATGGCCATCTACTTTTTAAAGCTCATGAAAAATAAATAAATAACAGGTCTTTAATTCTGTTTGTAGTTCCAGAATTTTCACAGTAAGGCAATTATTTTTTACTTCACATATTATTACTTCAAGTAGTCCTGGGATAAGTGATATACTATCATTGGATAATACAATCTTCTGCCTCTAAAAAAGAAGTATGAAACCTGTTTAAAAGCAAAATGAAGTTTTATGGCTACAAAAAAAAAATTCTGTAAGAAATAAATTATTTGCTTTGCTTACTGCTTTTCTACCTTGCACTGATTATGTATTTATTCATTCACTTTACAGGGAGGCTTAGCCTACTTTAACACATGGCTCGGGCTCAGGAATTTAGCTATCATTAGTTACATATTAAAAGGGTCAGCGTGTTTCAGTACATCTCTCACATTGAGGTACAGTGCAAATAACTTGAATCCTCAACTGTACTTCAGAAGGTTATTCAGTAAGTGAATGTATAAACTTATAAGCGGGTCAGTCTTCTTCTGCTTACTTTTCAGTCAGACCCATTCCATTAACTGGTTAAAAATTCACCTGTGACAGTTTAAAGACAAGTCTTTTCTTCTTGCCTGACCATTTTCACTAATTTAAAAAGAACCATATCTCTAATACTATTTCCAAAACTATTTCAGTTTTGATTGATAAGATGTAATGAAAGATTTAAAGGCCTACATTGTAAAACTGAGAATGAAATCCCTTTTTACAGAGAGTACATTAAACAAGACTACCTGATATAAGCACAACCTAACATTTATGCAGTGAGAATATCCAAACCCAGGAAAGCAACTCAACAACTAGCCATACCCATGTCATATTATCCTCTTAGCTATGAATCAGAACAAACTCACACTGGCTCACATTAGCATTTTATTTTTCAAGGTCAGAAGTTGTTGCAAAAACTAGAGTAAAATATTAACTAGTTAAGTGTTTATATTGTACCCTACTGAATAGATTTGTACAGTCCAATAATTCACACACACACACATCAACATATACTTTCACAGGGCAAACCCACCTGAATATACACACTCTGTCTTCTGCTGATAAGGATTAAAAATTCTCTTGATGATATTAAAAAAAAAAAAAAAAAAAATACAAAACGAACAAAAAAACCTACCTGACCCCACAGGCTCCCATCAGCTTTCAAGAAGAAAAGAAAAGAAAAAAATTAACCCCATTAAAGTAAATAAAGAAAGAATCCAACTTTGTCCCTTTCCCTCCTCAACTCAGACTGAAATACTTCAAACTGAGTTCACAATGGTATGAAAAGACTACTATACATAAATCTGGTTTTACCTTTACATTTAGATATGATGCAATCCAACACAAAGAACACTTTACATACAGAAGAGTCTCTGCAATGCCTTGCAATCAGCAGATGTCTTTACCCTCAGTAACATGGGAAACCACAGTTCGGTGTTCACAAAGCACAGCAGTTACTTTTATTTTAGATTGAAGCTATATACTCCAGCCATTTCTACAAGAATGGCACACAGAGTATATGTCAACACTGTTCACAACACTTAATCGATTTTCTGTTAAGCTTCTGGTCTACATAGGAGAATTTACTAGCTTTAAAGAAGAAATATATTATCAGGTCAGGCAGAAAAGATATACTACTCACTTTCATCTCAAAATTCTTTACCTTGTAATTTCTTTTACTGAGCTAGATTCACCTAAATTCACAACTAACTCATACAGATTGAGAAAAAAAAAAAAAAAAAAAAAAAAAAAATCAAAGCCTTTTCTCATATTTGATATTTTAAATTATAAAATGCTGAGCATTTATTTATTTTAAAGTAGTACATATTTAGTTTGTAACATGGAAAGAAGGTAAAAACAGATTCTTACTGTTCCTATCACTTGCTCTGCTAAAATTCCTTCTGTTTAATCACACCAAATACGTGCCAGTCATAGCTCACACGACCACGAGCTTCATTGCATTCTTCAAATGCGTTGATAAACAAATCAACTTCTAGTGCTCTTTGAGCATCTGTTCTACTACTCTGTGGATGAAGTCAGAAATATTACAAACCCAAATAAATCAGTCAAGGTCAGGCTTAGGTAAGTCCTTTTGTAACGAAACGGCTACAGCTTTCCACAGCATTTAATGCATCATTTGTGCAGCCTGCTTTTCAAATTCAGCACTGCTGTGTAGTTTGCAACTGTGCTTCCCTGAGATGGTACGGTTTCAGGTGGTTGCAGTTTGCTGCAACTTTCTACCTGTTGTATTATTGTCCAAAATTTATTTCCAAATTTTACTGAAACAGCCCATGTAGGGCTTTAACAACACAGACTAACTGTGCTGCACATCTACCTGTAGTAGCTGGAAATTTCTGTTGGCACAAAAATGACTTCCTTTCTCCCAGCAAATACTTCCTTTGGGGCCTAACACAAAACAACTTTATTCAGCATACTGATCTGCGTAATAAAGTAGCATAAGATTTAACAGCCTGATACATATAGATTTCAATTTACTCCCATCTCTGAAATATCAGTGTAATTATTTTCTGTATGAGAAACATTGTTATACCATTTACATACTACTTTTCCTCATTACGCTTCCCTTTCCACTTATCTTTGATGTGAATTTCTTGCATCTAACCAAGCAGTATACATCTTTCCATCTTGTAATGATGCAAAAAGTACTTAAAAAGTCAAACAGCTTCAATTATATAAAGCATGATTTTCACACACACACAATCTGGGGTATCCCAGATTGATTAAAAAATGAAAGGCACCTCACATAGGATCAAAGCAGATCACTGATCCAACTCCTTGTAGAGACCAGTTTTATTTTCCTGATAGATAATTTATCAAACACAAACAAATAATCTCAAGCAGTGGGCACAGACGTAGCTCTGCATTTCAAAAATCATTCAGGCTATTGAAATCTTCCAGTTAAGCATTACAAAAGCTTCTCTAAAATACAGAGAAACATCACTTGAAGTAGAGTAAGAGCAAAACTTGCTCTTAGAGCAACATGAATGAGTTAAACTTTTGCGTATCTTAGATAGGCTATAATGTGCAAATTAAAGAAAAAAGAAAAAAAAGCTATTTATAACTACCTAAGTCACAGCAAACCAGTCACAGAGCCATTTCCCAGACTATCTTATTGTTATGCGAAACAGACTACTCTTTCATTTCTTGTCAGTCATAATTACAGTTCCATAATTGAAATACAGTAAATTACCATGCAGTAACTTTGAGAGATGGTTCACTGAGGTTAAGCTGTCACTACAATTACTGTATAAGAAAAAAATGTTAATTTAAATGTTCTAGTTTTCTTTCAAAGGAAAGGAATGAATTTGGTTCAAGCAGCTTAGATTAGTCAAATATCTTCATAATTAAATAAACAAAGGGAAACAAGATATTTAAAACAGTCAATCAATCTCAAGCAGAAGTTCTGGGCTGTAAATAGACCAGTGCAAATAAATTTCTGTAACTGTTGAAGAAAACTGCATATCTAAAAACAATCCTTTTAAAGAATACTCCATACGAATTCAACTGAATGCAATATGTATCCAGTATCTTCCACCTGAGATCCTATTTTGCTCATAAAGCACACAAAGCTTTCTTTCAAGCTTAATTCTAGTTCAGTTCTACATCATGTTTACAGTCATGACTAGGAGGATTAACTGCAACTCAACACCACTGAAGTGTGGGGGAAAATGTACTAATATTAGCATAAGCATTTCTAAGCATAAAATTGGGCATACAATTTTGATTTATACATTTGTCACGTGACATTTTCTTTTAGAAATTTTCTAAATTATTTGACATAAAATTAAAAGGAATACAGAAAAGTTAAATAATTGTCACTACAAAAATAATACTGTAAATTTCACAAGAACTGCTCCCTATCAGAAAACAGTTCAGTAAATTCCCAGCTACTGTCTCTGTCATGATAACCTCACAAAGCACATATTTTGATAAGCAGTACAAAATAAGCACCTGGAAGCTGTTCCCTTTTTACTCCTCAGGAGGGCTGCCCAGCTGATGTTGGAAGAGAACTCCTCCATTCTTATTTCCCACTCTTTGCTGCGTTCCTTGCGCTCAAATAAGATTAACTCAACAAACGTAACCAAAAAAAAAAAAAAAAAAAAACACCACACTAACAAGTTGTACAACAGGCAAGGAGGGACAATGTAATTGGGAATAGAATGCAACACAAGGAGCTGACAGAAGGAACAGGGGATGGTGACAAACTGTGGAGATCTGCTAGAAAAACCAAACGATAATCTGAGCAAGGCACACTGAGGCACTGTTCAGAGTATGCTATAGGTTTTAGTAATGCCATTCTACTCCAGACAAGCAAGCAAGTGCTCCATCTGCCTCATCTGTTCTCTCTCAAAGTTCGCAACAAAGGAAAAATAAGCACGTACTCAAAAACTGTTTGAGGAAAGGGTTCACAATTTTAGCTGCAAAGCTGCAAAGAATCAAAACACTGCTCAAGTATGAAATGAAGCTCAGTATCAGAAACTACAATTCTCTTAGCCCAAATCCTTATCCACTTTGCTAAAAAAAAAAATTAGGATCTGAAAGCTTCTAATGATTCATTTTTCTCTGTAAAGCTTAATTATATCTCACCTCCGTTGCTTTCTCCAAGCTCTGTTGTAGATTTAGCATTTCTTTATCATGTTGCTCTTTGAGCTTATCCATCTCCATGTCATGGCTAGACACTTCTTCTTTTAGTGCTCCTTTTAAAGCTGTAAGCTCCCGCTCTCTCTTTCTCAAAATTTCTTCTTGTTGATCTTTTGCAATTAATATTTCTTGCAGATCCTGCTTCATTTGCATTAGCTCCTAAAGAACATCAAAATCAAAACTAAACACAATTGTGTCACAGATGGCTCCAATGCCTGTTCTGTTTGTGTTTCAGAGGACAATTAAGAATAAGATCCCCAAGGCCAATTTTGTTTCTCACAACCAACATACTATTTGCAACTTTTACAGAGTGCTACAAATCTACTGAAAACCAATATTATTAGAACTGATTAGAATGATAAGAACTGTAACTGATGTTTTATATGAGTGAATATATCTGATGCTACAGAACTTACCAAAAGATTTTCACAGCATTCCATGTTACAAAAGATGCAAATAAAGTAGGAGTCAAAATAAGGCTGCATTTTAACAACTCCCTCGGTCCTACCTTCAAAGAGGTAGATAAAAACAAAGATCTCTGATTCCTACACTGCAAGATAAGTTAAAGTAATAAGTCCTTGCTGACTTTTCTGCTGCAAAGAATAAAGTTCTTCCACAAGTTAAAACAGTTTAAACTTCCAGAGGTGCTGCTTTCCTACCAAAGCTATGCTTCTACACCCTTTTACCCACCTCCCCCAGTGTTCTCCCTAGAAGTAACTTCCCCCTTGCCAAATTGCTGGGAAAGAAGCATGTGGTCAGTGAATCTTCTGTGGACAGTTTTCAACTTTGCTCTGCTAGATTCTGCTCAAACTTCTAGCTGACTATCAGGTTAGGCACTAGCTTAAAACTTCAGTTTCTTAATGGGCAACAGAACTGAATCTTACACAATAAGCTAAGGCATGTTTTTCTTCTCCTGTTTCTTAATTTCAATTTTTTATGCAATTATTTCAACTTCTTTATCCCCTTTCTATTACTTTACAACTAACCTCAATCAGAACCTCTTTTTCCCGTTCATCAGTATGTTTTGCATTATCCAGTTCATCGTGCATCTCAGAGAGCTGGTCTTGAAGGTCTCTGATTTCAGTCTGGTGTTTTTCCTGCTCCATCTTCACTTGAAAAAGCCTCATCAGAAAAAAGAGGGGATTTTTTTCTGTTAATTATAGAAATACTAATTTGTTCTTTCAAGTAGTTAAAAAAAAAAAAATTAAAAATACACTTATTTACTCCCATGTTCCACACAGGGGAACAGGACATGAAGCAGAAAAATGAAACATCAGACAAGAAAAAATGAGAGCTCTTTTAAATAAATAATTAAGTGAAAAGTTAAATTGTATTTTAAACTTGGCACAGTTTTCTTAAATTGTTCTTGAATCTTGAATTAAAGTACTCAAGTATCTCTGTATTTTAAAGATTTGAATCATGTATTATGACAACAAAATAATAAAAACAATTTGTGGTAAGAAAAGGATTATAAATCAACAATCTTCCTTCTCCTTCAAGATATTCTAAAAACACGCAATTTTTAAACAGTAGAAGCATTTTGTACAATTAAGACATGTCACTGTCTGATTCCGTTAATAAACTCAGAAGGCACAGGTACCTTTAACCTAAGAAATTTGAGCTATATATTCCAATTAATATGTTTTCTAGAATGAACTCACTCCTCAAGGTTTTGCCTGAGCTCCTTCTCGTTTTCTTCCAAGTTCTTTTTTAAGGCATCTTTTTCACTTATACTTTCATCAAGTCGGAGCTGAAGCTCTTGCAGGCTTGCTCGTGTAGCATCTCTCTCCTCTTTGCAATTTTGCTGATTCTAAATTTTGTAGATCAAAAGTTAAGCAAGATAACAGACTAAGCATAAATATTCCTTTTTTACTGTATGAAGGAGTCATTTCAAGGCATTGACATTTGTCATTTGTAGAAGTATTTACTAAGTTATGAATATTAAAATATTGGATTTTTTATTAAACACAGCTTTTCAATTTTTGTGAGATATGTGAAAGTGAAGTTTCCCCCTCATCAGTTTTAAGTATATTGATTCCTCTTGCCAACTCAAAATGCAAACTGAAAGAAGCCAGTCTGCCCTTTCCACGTATTCAGTGCGTGACTGTACTTAAGTACTTTGGATTCAGCATTGAAATGATGCACTTAATAAATAGCACCTGAGTAATACAGTTTGTCTCCCATTCCATAAACGTCTCACAGCAGCCTGCAGATTAAAATCTGCCTCCACAGATATTTATAGCAGATTTAATGTATACATCTGCCTAATATTCACAGCTAAAATTCACTCTCGAGTACTGATAAGGAAGAGATTTCTTGAAGAGGATAGCTGTTACAAGGAACTATATTTTGAAAAAGTCTTCTGAAATGCACAGGTACATTTAGATGGAAAAGAATATGAAGCAAAATAGTTCCAATTATCTGATGTATCTACACACATTTCAGCCACTCACACAGGAGTGTTAATGTTCTTTTATCATAAACATACTGGCATCCATACATAACAGTTTAGACCACATGAAATGCAATGAACCCTATGAAACTATAATGATTATGTAAGCACCAACAGTTTACAGAACATTCCTAATATTTAAGTCTGAAACAGAAAACGCACTGGAAAACTGAACAAAAGATGCCTTTCCTTCTGCACAACATTCAGCTGATCAGTTGCCACTTTCTTAGAAAGGTATATCTGAAATATCCAAAAGCTGTTAAATGAAACAGTACGGTACCGTGATTTCTAGATCCAGTTTTTTCTGCAATTCTTCCACTTTCCTTTCAAGTTCGTTTTTTTGCTCCACCAGTGCTTTCATTTCAGCTGAAGTATCAGAAACCTACAATTACATAAAGATGCTTATTGTTCTTTGACAATTTCATTTTCAGATCTGAAGTGAAACTACAAGCAATATGAATAAAGTGTAGCACCAACTGCCTGAGATCAGCTGGGATTTTTCATACAAGCTAATATTTTCAAAGGAACCGCGATTCCATTTTCATAAAGCCTCTTAGTAATTGCTGAAGGCATGTTGCCAATAGTACAGAAAACATTACAAACCTAAAAAGAAATTCAAATTAGGCAACATCTGAATTAAATCACTAATACTTTGGGACAAATCTTACTGAGACACCTCCAATTACACAGACATCAAAGCGATTCATACATATATGTCAAGACAGATTTTTAAGTTCATAATTTCCAGGAACCTCTAAAAATATGTTTTATATTTTAATTTTGACTAATTATAGACCAGGATAAAAAATCCACCAGAAGCAGACATTTAGTTCTTCTAGTGCTATCTTTGCAACAACCGGACATTTCTTCACTCTGCTTTAAAACTGAGAAAACAGCACTCCTCAGAAACAAAAACTATAAGCAGACTCTCAGTGACATTTAAAACAATATCCTTGATTACTGTTTTCTCTAAATTGCATATTAAAACACTATCTCCACTTAGGTACCAGTTTACATCATTTTAATCAGAAGGTGTTCCAACATTACTTTTAAAATGTATGCCAGCATTCTCTTCAGTACAACAATCTTTTGATGTCCAAGAGATTCACTGTTTGCATTTCTTTCTTCTAATAAGTGAACATTGACACAGTCCTCATGGCAGACCTTTATGGTCTTTTTTAACTGCTAACAAAAATCTCACAAGGCATTTCAGCACATGTTTAACACTACGCTGTATCACTGGAAAATGACAAGCAAGAATGCTCTCACTAAGTCAGTGACGGGATTCAAACTTTTAAAGCACTGGCTGAACACTGAAATTAAAAAAAAAAAAGTTTAAAAAAATAAAATAAAAATTCACCTGTGTTTTTCCAGCAGCTCTGGACTTTAAAGTCTGAATTTTCTCAAAAACCAAGTTGACTTTCCTCTTTGTTGCATCATCATTATCAGTGCTTCTAAAATACAGAGAAGAAAACAAAAATATGATCAAAGGCACTATTTTGTTAGCATCAAAACAAACTAAAGTGTCCAAACTTTTTAATAAATCACCACTATAAAAAAAATAATCTACTATGAAAAAGTCAGAAATTATCTCGATGATTTCATTAAATCATCTGAAGGAAGGTTGTTAAAAATTTCAATTTCAAATGTTTTCTGAAAAATCATCACTGAACTCTTTAACTGCAGCTCTATTCTACAAGACAACTACTGTGGAAAGAGAAGTATCCAGAATTACTCAACAAACACTGAAGTAATTACTAGCAGGTTTCTCTAGTCCTGACTACTGCACCATTAAATCTCTCTTAAACAGTTGCCAGAGCTACATTAGCTACACTGAATCCAAGAAGCCTCATAAATGCAAAGAAAGAATGCATAATGCACATCTTAATTTATTCATCCTTCCTTCCTGCCTTTTAAATAAGTTGTCATTAGAAAATGCAATGTAAAAAGAAGTTCCAGTTGGAGAATTTATTCCATTAAGTTTAACTTCAAAATTATTTAAAAGAAGGAAACATAATTCTGATTCACAAACTTCAAGTACTTTTAATCAAATCCTGAACAATACCTTTACAAAGTCCTGATTAGTTGGGTATTTCGACATCCTCTTGTGCCTTACTGGACACAACAAAGATATAAAACTACAGAATAGTCATTTAATCTAATAACAGCTTTGATTTTGCAGCTTCATATTTTAAATGTAATTGAAAATAAACATTGAGAAAACACAACCTCCCCTCTAGAAGTTAATTATGTTTACTAACCCTTCTTTAAGGTAATTGTAAAGTATTTGTTTAGCAGTCTCTTCATTTGTTTGATGTGCAACGTCTTGCTGGCCTTTTAAGAGATCGGGTGTTGCCTGAAAGGATAAAATGTCAAAAAGTACAATCCTAAGACTGTTGTACATACAATTCAAATTACCCATTATGTTCTATTCTGAAGAAATTCATGTTCTGTGGACCTCAGTTTCACTAAGATTCGCTCGAGTTTGGGCTTACAGAAAAAAGGAAGCTTACACTGCACCAAAAGAGCGAGCATCATTTTGTTCAGAGCTGCACAATTTCAGCATCCTGTTTTCATGCATTTATGCTTATGAATCATCACAACATCTTTTACAGTAATCCAACCTCTCTCGCGCGTTCTTTCAGCCAGACAAGAACGCGATTGTTTTCAAAATATGCTTTCTATACACTCAACTACAGGACTAATTTTTGTATTTAAAATTTTTATGAAGAATTCTGCTATCTTATTTGGAAGTATTAAATCATTTGAGTTCGTTCTAATGAAACAGAAAAGCAGGCATTAACAGTATAAAAATTGTAGCATGCTACAGGGAAAAACATACAGAGTAAATTCAAAATTACCTGTATATTAGGGACAGATGAAAATGTTTTTAAAGAAATCTTTTTGGCTCCTGAATCAGGTGGGATTGTGATTCTGTTTGGCAGCAGCAGAGTAGAAGTTACTGTTCCAGCTTGCTCTCTCTTTTTCTGTCCTGGAAGTGTAGATGACCTAAATACGAAACTCTCAGTATTATCTCCATTTTGTTTAAGATGCTGCAAAGAAGTGAAATGACTGTTCTGAGAGTCTTTGCCAGGCACCTGCAGCTTTCCAATACTTCGAGCAGAAATTTTCATCTCTTTAGAAGGTGGTTTCTGATCTCTGGATAACTGCTTCTGGAAGCAAACTTCAGATGGTTTTAGCAAGTGTTCAGTTGACTTACCTAAGCTCTTACTCACTTCACCCAAATAATCTGAATTCATATCAAGCTCTAATGACAAGGCACTGTCAACACTTCTTGACCTTTTACGATCGTCTGGATGAATTCTATTCCTTTTTCCTGGCCTACCTCTTTTATGAGAGTCAACTTTTTTATCAAACTTCTCAATTAGCTGATCTACTCCTGGAAGCGAACCGGTGTCAATATCACGACCAGTCCCAGGCAAAAATGGGATGTATCTCCTGTTTTCATGTCGATTAACATTGTCTGCATAGATTGCATACTCTTGATCATCAAGTAAAAACCTGTATAATGAATTTGCAGAAGTGGGAGTAGCTGATGAAGATGATGATCTTCGTGAGTCCGGCACTGGCCCAGATGAGTCTTGTCTGCGAAAAGGAAGTACATCTGGTCTAGGCTTCCTTGTTTCTGGGTAGGCAGCAGGACTAAGAGATGGGGATCTTCCCGTAGATGAAAACGATTCTGAAACACCCACCTCACTGGGGCTGATTATGCTACCAGGACAATCCAACACCTCCTTGTTTTGGCTTTCTATGTCTACTGTCCTGTTCAAATGTATTTTTTTTGAATTTGCTTTGGTGGACTCTGCAAGATACGTATTTGTTTTCTGTAAGGATATGATTTTAGAAGAAGAAATCCAAGGTTTTACTTCAGTTTTCTCTTCATTTGCAAAAGATGAAGGTTTATTATACACAGAAGACTGGCAATTCTCCAAGTTCAAGTTATTTTTCTCAGGATCATAAGGCTGTAAAAGCTCGGGATGTCTTTGAAAGTTTAACAAGTTGGAGGGTTTCAATGCTCCATCTTTAAAATCTGATATTCCACTTTCATTTTCATCTGAATTGCTTATCTTTAGGCTTTTAAACGTACAGGGTTGTATGTGCTGTGTTCCAGGAAAATCTGTGTGTTCGCTGTTTTTGTCCTCTAATTTAAAAGCAGTATTGGAGTCCGTGACTGACTGGCTTATAGTCTGAGAAATGACCTGATGTTCTTTCCCAGAAAGAGGAGGATTTTCTGACAAACACCCTTCTGTATTGTTTAGTACTATGTAAGGATGTCCATCAATTCCTTGCACTCTAATACTGACACCATAAGATCCTGACTTAGAATTTTGCCCATTTCTATTTTTTTGAATCTCCTCACTTGCAAGTTCAAGAGTAACTTCGTAGTCCTGCTGCTTAAAACCAGCAAAATATGGCTCCATGATATCAGAAGATTACAGCTGAATTAAAAAAGGAAAAAAAAAAAAAAAAATTAGATCATTTCATTTATTATTTTAATTAGCCAGTCAGTACAGCTCTAAAGACTAACATGCAATGAAATCAGTATACAAGCTGTACAAAGCCCGAAGCACACGCATGAAACACACGACTGACCAATTCTGGGTCAAATGCAATGTTATTTTATGAATGCAACTGTTATGAAATAACAATTTGGGCTGCCTACACAGTTACTGATGCTGTCTGCTTTAGAATCAGGTGATTTCACATATAACCAACCCTAGCACAGCTTGTTGAGTCAAAGCAATTCTTATTTTGAGCATCTCCACTATATTCATTGAGACTATTGCCTTTGCAAAGCACAGATAATTTTATAGCCAACAGCCAGTATCAGCCATACAAACATTTAAACATAAGCCCAGGAGAGCAAAACAGCCAGGCATTTTTAGATTGTGACTATTACATAACTACAGCACTGCCAGAGGTCAATATCCTCATGCCTTTGAGTTGCACTTATATGTACTTTGCTTTCAACATTTGCTTTCAGAAGTGGAAATGTCACTACTTTCTCTAGTTTCATCACTCTATGGTGATTTTTACTTTATTCATTCTGCAGAAAAAAATGTAAGTTGCTTCAAAAAATATCTGAAAATAAACTTTTGAACTACGCTGGAGAGTAGAGCAGTCAGTGAACCTTGACACACCCAAGATCACTAAAAGATGATGAATAATAATTAAGGGGAAACAAAAAACCTCTGTAACCATTTCACTCATGTAGCATCTCAGTGTGAACCATTTCCCCCAGATACTCAAATAAACAGCAGAACTGTATTCTTTTTTTTTTTTCTGAGAGCAAATTTAAAAGTTTGGTTGAATATTAATAGTATTATGCTAGTTTCCAACCCATTCTTCTTTCTCCCCTCAAAAGCCACTTCTTCTTCCTAAAAAGAAAACCTCCAGCTCTTCCTCAACAGTAGGCTTGCTTCATCCAAAGAAAGCAGCATAGGTACGTTTGTCTCTAAAAGCTATAAAGAAATAAACGTGTGCCTTAACACATTTATAACAGTAAAGACAAAAAAAAAAAAAAACCTTACAGAAATCAAAGTTTTAAAGCCTTTTTTTATTTTAATAAAACATTTTTTCTTAATGGTGAAAAGCATACATGAAAACACAGCTGGCTCTATCATTCAAATACCTGAAGGATTTACTTAAGAGTTCCTGTTTTGTTGATTGTCAATGACTGACATTAAAAAAAGCCTTGCTGCTTACAGTCATTTTTACATGTTTAAAATCCTGATAGCATCTCAGGCTTAGGCAGGCTTACAGCAATAAATTGAGAAGAGTCAAGCAGGGACTTTTCCCTATACCTGCCCCACTCCACAATGAACTTCATCGTCATAAAAGCTGGAACATTCATGAGTGTACAGCTCAGTCACAAAAGTTTTCATACTCAAATTACTGAAATTCTGACATCAGACAGGTAGTAGATGACAGCTGGGGGCACTGACAGCTACAACTGTCCAGTTTTAATCCCCTTTAAGTCTACCAAAGCTATCAAATGTTATGACAGAACAGTCTGTTTACTCTCAAGCTTATGAAAAGAGGTTAGATATTTTAACAGGACTTAAGAAGTCATTTTTCCTATTGGTGTAGCTGCTTCTTGTCTTCTTGTAGCTTTTTAAATAACAAGAAAGTAGTTTTTGATGGGATGGATTTCTGTTGGTGGTGTTTGTTTTGTTGTTTTGGTTTTCTTTAAATAGTGAGACATAAATTCTAAGTTCAGGTTTTCTGGCACAGTAACACTTGAACTGTAATATAGTCCTGTTAGTAGTTTTGTGTGTAGTCTCAAATGAGATTACAGATTGTTATTTTACAAGATCAGTTCTTATCTCCTGTTTGTGAAGACAATATCACAACAGCATGTACAAATTAAATAGGACATAACAAATAGCAACTTCAACAAATTATTTAATTTTGAAAATATTTAACTAAAATGACAAAATAGTCAAGGACACATAATAACCACTGTTTTTCAGAAATGAAAAATTCAGCTGCAATTTAGAACAATAAAAGCATATTTCTATGTTCTGAATGGTAATTATCTGCTGTTCATAACAAGTCAAATTTTACTGAGCAAAGTTTACCTGAAAACTCGCAAACATTCAAAGGAAAAAAAAATATCACAGTTATCTACAGTTGCAACATTAACTTAAACAGCTGGATTTACTGATCAACAAGCTCAGTAAAGACATCAGCTGAAGCAAGTTCAGAACAACATAGAATCAAAGAACCAGGAAACATTGCTTCAGACACAGTGATTACTCCATGCAAAGTTTACACATACAACAAGAAAGTTTTCATTATATTTCCCAGAAAATTAATTTGAAGTTTAAGCAAAAGAGTCATTTCCAATGAAATAGCCCCTTGAAAATTGTTCAGAATATGTTGGTTTGACAAATGTTTTCCTTCACTTCAACACTGTTTTACCCACTGGTTTAAAACATCACAGCCCACAAAGCACAACCCCCAAGAGCAGCAGTTCTGGCACTGTTATCTCAGCTGCACAATCCCCTCGTTCTCCTCATGACAAAGCCAACAATCATGCATTACATAGGCACCCAGATCAGCTTTACTGAACCAGAAAAAAAAAGAAAAAGGTTTTCTATCAGATCAGCAAGTAAGGCACTACGGAATGACGGGATCGCCTACTCTGGCAGCAACGTGGCCTTGGAGCAGCTTAAGGCAATCACAAAATTCCAAAGTCAATGTATGTCTTAACTACATTTTCAGGGGACAGAAATATTTATAAACATTTCCGAGGACGGGCAGGGGAACCAACAAAAATCAACCACAAAAAAACCTCGATGGCACTGAGAGCTGGTCAGACCTTTCTTTTTAAAATAAGCCTTCTGAAGGGCTTTTGAACATTCATTTTAAGCAGCGGCCTCAAGTTGGCATGATAGTCATTGGTAGTTATAACATTACCAAGAAATGGTCACATTTTTCTTAACAATTTATTTTTGCCAAGAACAGAAAATATGACACAGGAGAGATTCTAATGTCTGAAAAGCCAATTGCTTCACATTTTATTCTGCAGCAGTTTGTTCTACAGTGGTGATATGATACCTTGCTAAGTAACGCAGGAGTGAAACACAAGGTTTAACAGGTCAAAAACTTGTTTTTTTTTTAAATGCTCCCAGACATGTCCTTTCACATCTAGTGCCACCTATTTTAATGCTAGCTACCATGAGTTACTTGAGACCAACCTCACATAATAAAACCCATGTAATTTGGAACCCCTACAGCTCTCCCTGCCTAAATAAGTAGAAAAGAGTGCCTTAGAGAAACATCCCCTGTGCCAGAGATGGCCGTTTGCTTCAGCAGCTGTGCAGCCTTCCTAACATTACAGCATGCAATTGCTTCAACTCATCCAGTTCAGTTCTTATTTAGCCAAATCTTCAAGACAGATTTGTCCAAAACTGGGCTTCCCAATTCAGCTAAATGCTACTCTCTGCGTACATACAAAGCTTGTTTTCTTGTCTCCTACACCCTCATTAGTAAGCATGCCTCTAGCATATCTGTAATAAAGCACCTCACACTTTCTGCTTCTAGCATGCAGGCCAACTGGCTGCACTGGATAGTCAGAGCTGCTGGGAGACCACGCAGAGATGCTGACAGCCACGTGGGTGCACACTGTTACTACGTCCCACCAGTCACAGAAAGCCATACAACCCTCATGGATTCTGTGTCAACACGACTATTCTCCTCTTTCATTTATCTACTGAAGGAATGCGTAAAAATACAAGGGATCCAACTCTTCCACTTTTCCCAACTGTGTAGGATTCGCCCCTGGCTTTCTTGAGAACAGAAATACAGGAAATCTCTCATATCCAATATCATAAGCCTGAGACTCCTAAAACTGAATTACCTGAATATTTTTCATTAAAGGAGGATTAGGGCATACCACTATCTTCTTTCTGGAAGAGTGAATTTAGATGAATGCTCTTGTCCTCAAGCTATTTGTCTTTTAACTAATTCTTGCTCTTGGAGTAATGGAGAAGAATCTCCAAGCTGTTGAATGACTTCTGAAAAATTTAAACTGATATAGCTCTATCCATACCTCTTTTTTAACAGTTAATGGATGCTTAGTCCAGATTTTTACACACACACAAAGAAAAACGACTGGAAGGAACTGTCCTTCCACTTTACATAACATTTGCTCTCCAGCTGACTGTTCAGAAAGCACCAGCAACAGCAGACAAAGTGGGTGTCAGGTCATTAACAGACGACAATGCTATGAAAAAAAGAACAGGAAATAACTTTGGGAGAAAAAAGGAAGGAAAACTTACATACTGTGAGGATACAGAAAAGGAAGCAGATAGGATAATTCATGGAAAGACCAAAACCGTAATGTTTTTACACTTGGTGGAACACAGTGTCATAAACAAGCCCAGAAAGCATTAGGGGAAACTAAATCACTGTCAATGTTACCTACAATTTCAGACTTTCTGCAAGAGGAAAACCGGCCTGGGCTGCCGTCTGTTCTCTTTTGCTAATGTAGAAGACAGGTCTGGGGTAGCTGAGCTCACTTGATCTGCTTACAGGAGAGTGGAAGTTAGAAAAGTGAGATCTGAAAGCTATCGGGATGGAACTGTTAAAAGGAACTGTGAAACAAAGTTACAATGTGAACTGAAAATCTCTGGAAAACTTAACATCTTTTCTGACCTTAAGAGACCAAAAAAAAAAAAAAAAAAAAAAAAACCAAAAAAAACCCCAAAAACTTCTGTTTATTTCGCCCTCAAAACTTGGATCCGTAGGTATGGAACACAGGTGTGAGGTTTTTGTTTGGTTTTTAAATCAAGCCACGATTAAATATAGTAGCCCCTGAACCACAGAAAAGTCAAACAGTAGGAATTGTTCAGCAATACATTTTAGCAGGGCAGTATTTCAATGAATCAATTACTTCCACTTCTATTCCATGAAAAATATCAGTCTCTGTTCAGATTTCAGACAGCAGTCTACAAATGCTGTCAGAATTTCCTACATGAGAAAGAATTCAAAGTAACACATTCTTCCATAGCTCTTAGCAAGAGCAAGCAGCTGTGGTTAGGCTAGCACGGATTATTAGTATTTCATACATTTCTCCTGAAAAGCAGTGGTTAAGTCTTAGATTTGCTGCTTTTGGAGATGATGTTTTCAGTTTCAGCTCTGTCCAAATATTAAACAACTTTATTCAGGCACTCAACTGGTAAAATACAATGTTAAGAGCCACCCCTTCAGGAACAGGAAAAGAGCTGTCTTTGAGAAAACTGAATAGAAAGAACTATTCACAGCAGTAAGAGTAAAAGCTGGACCTAACAATATTGCTCCCTTCCTTAGCTTATACTCCCTCTGGCTGAAAAATGTTGTGTGAGAGGAAGTCTAAATGTCTCACGTTTAAAACATATTGATAGCTCCATGAAACTGTGCAACAGATTAGCTGAATGCTTGAGCAGTGTGACAACTAACAGGTTTTGTCTGTCTATTTATTTATTAATTTCAAAAGGAAAATCTGCTTCCATGGCTGTGAGTCAACAACAAGACATTTTGGCAGATCCTCAGGTCTCATAAACTGTCAACGTTTACTTGAAGAAAAGGATATCCCATTGAAGAATCCCATTTTCTTAAGTTACTGCGTATGAATTTAAATAAGTCATAATTTCACAGGATTTATCCGCAGAAGAAAAATTATATGACCTAATGACCCAGCTGTTTCAGTAGAAATGAAAGTCTTCATTTTTTATAATCATAAAAAGTGCTCCAAAAACCTCAACACTTACCACATTATTCTGAATTGTATTACCACTGCAACATAAGTACCATAGCATTAACCCACGTGTTCATTTTCTTTATGAAATAATAATTTTCCAGACTCTCCCAAATCCTAAGAAGGAATTGATCAGAAACTGAAATGCATTAAAATACAAACACAGAAGACAGCCTACATGTAAAGTAGTTCATGTCTTCTGTCTCAGCTTATCCCTTCACACACACTCCAGTATTCAAAAATCACTTTAGAAAGGTGGAACACTACACTTGTGGGTTTTTGTTTTTTTTTTAAACAGTTGGTAGAAGCTTCACATAAGCACAAATACTGCCATAAGTGTACTCATATCACTGTACTGGTCTGTCTCCCACAGAAGCTAACATACACCTGCACAAGCTCTTTTTTTTTTCCCCAGTACAACTGAATCCAACTTATTGGGGCTATCAGTTTGCACATCAAGTATCCAACACCACTGCAGTACAATTAACTTTTATAAACTAAAAAGCAAGCAAACAACAAAACTTTGTAAATACTTTTTTTTTTTTAACGACAAATTAAAAAAGAAAAGGTTAAAAAAAGATAATAAGATATTTTTATCATATGTAGTTTAGTTGATCAAATTCTACAGTTTCATACCTATTGAAGAACTGACAGAAACAACAACTCAGTAACACAAAGATACAGATTCTAAAAACAGTCTGTGATTTCAAATACAATAGCTGGTTTGTATCCAAACATCTGATGTGATTATGCTCACTCCACAAGAGGTTCTATGTTGTTTCACTACTTTTTCCTCCAATTGTCAGTCTTAGAAACTTTGTGTTTTGTTCCAAGGAAATTATCTTATTACATCCCAATGATACCGTTACCGTTTAAATAGAAGAGGGTGTATCCTGTTGATATTTCTACTCAGACAAAAAGTTTGTTAAAAATGACAGCGTCTTTTAGAAAGCCCGTGTGAAAAAAGTAAAGCACAACCAGAATTACAGCAACCTTCATTAGTTTTGCTAGCGCTTTAAGAATATTATTTATGGTACTAAGATTTTAAAAATATTCCCCTACTCCAAAATCATTTTTTAGCTTTAGACATTACGTATCACTGGACTTTCTTCTCCGTATTTCCACACAAAACAACGTTGACTATATAAACTGCAGTTACAGCAATACCACTGACCCACACAGATGCAACCAGCATAATCTTCACTACATGCGTGTAGCTGATTCCTAAATTTGAGGAGCTAAACGAGTACAACTGCATGCAAAGATCAAGGTGCATAACTAACCTATATGAGGACACACACAAAAAAGTAAATCTCTAAAGATATACTTGCAAGTATTTAAACAAGAACTACACATAGAGGAGACTTCAGGAGTCAGATTTACACAGCCAACATATGGCCGTGGCTTCATGCATATTCAAGCTGGTTATGGCTCTCATTTTTCTATTATCATGCTTAGTTTTAACTACAGTGTATTCTTCAAACACTAGCCTCTTTCAGAGAACTCTACCATGGATTTTAGAACTTCAGTACACAGTCTGAACTGTGGGCTCTCAGCCCAGCCACGAGACAACAAGATGATATCATGGTTCAGTCTGAGGGGACTTGAGCAGACGATAGAGACTAAATAACTCCATGGAGGAAAGCGGCTTCATAGCGCTGGACCGCTCCAGGAGATGCATCACTTGAAGGACTTGCAAAACCTAAGCTGACAGAGCTGTACAGTGTTGGCTCTGCTTGTACACTTCGGCTGAACCGGTTCCCACAGGTCACCACTCTTCTCACCCTCAGACGGGAAGAGTAATTGCTGGGGGGAAGTGAGAGAGCTTCATTATGAGGCTGCAAGCGTTTGAGGAACTGTATGTAACATTACATACCAACTGTTCTTGTAAATAAAGGCTGCTGCTGAACCAATTAGGGGAGCAAATACTAGACATTTGTTGAGTTGATGTAACAGCTAATGGTCTGCAAATGACTACATGAAGGCGTACCCCCGCCCAGTAACAGCTTCTGAAGGTCTAACAAAATAATCTGAACTTGATTCACATCACTGAGAACATTTCCCTACATCTAGAGAAAAATTTTACCCACTTTTACCTTGTTTTTTTTATGTTAAAATAGATCACAAATCTTTACCCACTTTTGAGCGCTTTTACATGCAGAAAATACATTTTCCTCTTCTATTAAACTTCAGCCGCTCAGAATTACTGAGTTTATGTATGCACACGTACACACATACAAAAAAGCCACAGGCACACATACACGAATGTGCACGCAAAGGGAGCCTAGCCAACAAGTCTCCTGTTCAGAGTACATTTACACATTAGCTACTAAAGAGTTATTAAGTTCTGCGAATTCCTGGAGTAAAACTCTTATCATGCTCAGACAGCTGAGAGTCATGCGGCCATTTGAATGGAAATGACTCCTAGCATGCCTGCATGACAGAGCACGGGGACCCTCACAAAAAGAGGCAGTTTTAGACAAACTGTAGGCATCCTCCAGTCTTAACAGACTTGCTGGCGCTTTTTGGTGGTGTTTTTTTGATTGGTTGGGTTTTGGTTTTTTTTCGGGGGGGGGGGGGGGGGGAGTTTAAGAAAAAGCTTTCCAAAACACCTCTTAATCTCTGTTTCTCATTGCTCTCCGATACTAAGCAGAATATGACAAAATTATTAGAGAATATTCATTATTACCGTCAATCTAGTTAATGGGTCCTGGAAATACAGCAGATGGATCAATTTAATTTAGAAAACGGAGTTCATGTTAGCACAAAAACATACACGGAAAAATTACACTGGATATTTAAAATGTTCAGCTATGAATTTAATCATTCATTCTATTTCTCATAAACCACAAGGTTTTAAGGCTACACTTGGATGAAGTCCTTCAAGAAGGCTGCCAGCTCTGCTGGCAGAGATGGTACAAGGTCACAGCAATACCCTGAACTCTAATCCCAAACAGTGGCGACTCCATGACTACCACTTCACTGGATCTTCAATACACACATTCCTAACGTTAATTTCTCAGGTTTAAGCGTTAAATTGTTACGCTCACACATTCTGAAACATACTACTATTTAGATTTAACTCACTCCAAGAATCAAAGTCAGATCTCTGAAACGTGTTAATAATTCCAAGTGAACATGCCTGAAACAATACTCCACAAACACAAACAGCACCTTCCCTCATGCAACAGACTGGCAATTAAAACATTCTTCCACAGAAGGTATTCTCCATCCTTTTGTTAAGGAAGGTCTGAAACATCAAAAGTAGTAACTTATTTCAAGTACATACTACTAACACAGCTTTCAAGACTTGCAAGAAGACTTACGAATGGCCAAACCTAAGCTGAGGATGTCTCAAGACAGTTCCATCTTATCCAGTATGCAGTTGGTAGGAACAAACTGGAGAATTTCTATCTTCATTGCATCCTGCCTTTTCCAGACACTTAGTTGCTCATCCTTACACTGTAAAGTAGTTCTTTGTAAAGGCTAGCTCTGAATCACATCACTGAACTAATCAGGTAGAAGATAACTCCCTAATAATACTAAAAAGGAAGAAGTGGGGCAGACAGGCAGAAAAGAACAAGTATAAATTTCCTAAGTCTACTTCATCTGAATACATAGGCAGTAGCTCAATCACTGCTGCTAGTGTTCAGAGTTACACAGAGATGGGGAAAATGGCCCATTTTAGTGTTCGTTGTCATTTCTTGGAAATCTGCTAGCATCAGTGATCTTGTTCAGATATCTGCCATTTCCCCTCCATTAAAGCAGGCAGACACAACAAAAGGCTGAATGCCATTTTGGGCAATCGGGCTCAGGTGTTTGGTATTTACAGACACATTTTTGTGTCTTCAACATAGTAAAAAAGGTGAGATAACAACATCACTATGACTATGTCTTCAAAAAAAGCAGAAATAGTAAAACACCGGGCTGACAACGAAACAATGCTGGACTACTCTGGAGTAATTTCTCACATCTGCAGAATTATTAGACCTCCAAATCCTTACGGTTGGTATTTTTACATAAGAATCTGCCCAGTGTAGTCCAGACTTACTAAACTACATGCAGCAAGGCTTTGCAAAAACGTTTAACTCATGCTGCTCCACAACAATTTAAAAATTCAAGTGCGAGGTCATGCCACTCCATCTACACATTTCAGATTACACTGCAGACTCCAGTCAAACCAGTTTGACCAATACTCCCAGAAAGATCAACTTCCTATTACACAATGCAGAAGAAGAAACAGAGTATTGTCACAAACTCTTTGTTTCTGCCTTGTCATCTCTTCACTGTGGTGGAATTCCTCTCACGTGACCCATCACTGCACCACACAGCATTTTAACCATGAATTAAATTCCATATCTCCTGTATACACCTCACCAGAGGAAACTTAAGTGTATTCTCAAACGTTTTAATAGCGATAGTGAGAACCTAATACTGCAGTTAATAGAAACTGAAATAAGTTGGTTTGCTTGGAGGCAATTCAGGCAGCCTAAGACAATCTCTTCGGGATATTACCACAAATTCTGTAAGCAATCAGATTAGCAATGAATGCCCCTCCCTCTTCATGACTATCATAACATTAGGGACACTTGCAAAAATAATCCTTTGCGGTGGGTTTAGAAACAATTTCATTTGCAATTCAACATCAACCAACTAGGACTTCGTTTTGTCTACCCATACATTTGCAAAACACCTCTATATTTTAAATAGATTCTTATGTAACATATCCTGATATGTTAAAAGAACTCTCAGTGTTAACCTATAAAAAACATCGTCCTCTACTAATAATGATTACTTACTATGGAAAGATAATCCATCTTAACATCACATATGAATTTTAAATCAAAATTACAAAAACAGCTTTCTAATTTCACACTGAGTTTTCCGTTTCAAGTTTGTAAAGAGGCACACAGATAAAAGCACATCTTTCAACCAGTGTATGTGCAAGTATAGTTGGCTGTGTGCCAAAGAAAGAATAACATGCAATAAAAGTATGACAATTCCCAGTAATAACATGACACATTCCTTTATCTCCTTGGTATAAAGCAGTGCTTATCACACCATTAATGATACATCTCACTGCTCTATGTAAAGGTTTGCATGCACCTTTTTCCAAAACAAAAGACCTGAGTTGCACTTGCAACTTGCACTAGACTTGCACTCTAATTTCATTTTTAAAGCAACAACGAAATCTTATTAGCTGCATCGTACACCTCTTACATTACGCTGTGGTAACCAAACCTGGCTTAGCATACAGCGTGGATATATGGGAATTTACTCTGGGTAAGGAAAAAAAATCCATCACATAATGACATGTCTAGAAAATATAATTGTTAGCAAAACAAGTTCTCACAAACCACCTTGAAAAGTTAATGGTCTTTCCATTTTAATTGTATTTTTTATGAAAGTTTTAAAGGTCTGTTAAAACTTGCTCTATAGAGAACCTTAACTGTTGAGTCTTGTGACAGTTTGTTGTCAGAATAAACATCAGACATTGAATGCCTCGGATTCATATGGATATCATCTGTAATGATACCACAAATAACCGTATCCTACGGGGTGTCTGATTCATCTCCAGGATTCATCTTATGAATGCATGCAAATAAACGTTCAGATAAATAAAACCATCTTCGAGGACAGGTTTCCACTATTTTTACCTTGGTAATTATTCCAACTCCACTGCAGTGAACTACAAAAACTATTTTGCTTGGGAGGAGAAAAAAAAAAAAAAAAAAACACAAAGAAATTCGACTCTAAACCAAACTTACAGGCAAAAGATAAAAGCCGTACAACTAATCTCTTGTCGACGGCAGACGCTAATACAAATTCACCACAAAAGCCGTACGGCAGCGCTGATCAACGAAGTTGTCACCAGACGGCAGGAATATAAACCATACACCCGACGCAAAGTTAATCGGGCAGCGCAAATGGCTGAAGCGAGAGCCTTTCCCACGATGCGAGCACACACAAGGCGGACACACCCTTTCGTAAAAAAGGACGCCAATTTGCGGAGCAAGAGGGAGACGAGCACGTCGGAGAGGCCCCCGCCTCAGGAATGCGGGGAATCCCGGAGGAACGCGCGCGGGCACGGCGACCTGATGGCCTTCCGCGGCCTTCCGCGCAGCGCCCGCTCACCTGAGCGCGGGGAGCACAGCGGCACGGCCGGCAGAGGCACCGCACCGCCACCCGGGCCAGAAGAGACCCCTCCCTGTCACGGCAAAAAAGTTCGGGGCTCGCTGGAGGCGGTTTTCCCGGCGGCTGCCGTCCCTGGGGCCCGCTGGCGGCGTGCCCGTCTCCGCTCGCCGCACCCGAAGCGCTGCCCCGAGGGGCGCCGGGGTGGGGAAGGCCCGGCGCTTCGCTGCCAGCTGCGCGGCACGGCCGTGCGGAGAGCGGCTCCGTACCTCCCTCACAGCGCCCTCGGCCTTCGGAAAGCGCCGTGCTTAACGGAGCGATGAAGGAGAACACCAGCGACCCGCGGGGAGCCCCATCCACAGCCCGGCCGCCCCGCTCCCCGGTGCCCGCTGCTCTCCACTCAGGTCACGCGGCGGCCCTCCGCTCGTCTGCCCGCCCGCCCGTCCCCACGAGGAGATCCATGCGGCGCCGTGCCGTCTCCCCTCGGTTCCCAGCGCCCCCGTCTCCACCCTTTCCTTACCGTTGCTCTCTCCAACAACTCGGAGCTGCTCTCGCCGCCGCCCCGGGGCAGTCCCGCTCTCCGCCGGAGCCGAGCGCGGACTGCCCGCCCCTCCTGCGGGGGAGGGGGTGCCGGGGCCGCCGTGCCGGGCCGGGGAGGAGCCCGCGGCGGCGCTCCCTCAGGTGAGCGAGGGGCTGCCTCGTGCGCGCGCTGCACTTTCCCGCCCATTGCCTGAGGCGAGCGAGGCGCGCGGGGGGCCGAGGAGGCGCCCACACGCCTATATACCGCTCCTACTTTGTTCTGCCTGAGGCAAACGGTGCCAGGCTGAAAAGGGGCGGCCGGAACGGTCCTCTGGTGCAGCAGCCCGGGCCCGGTACCGTGAGCTCGAGGCCGCCTGTCAGCCGAGCGTTGTTTTGCCTGATGAGCGCGGCGCGGGGGCGGCGGGAATTGCTGAGGCAGCGCAGGGACGGGGCGAGCAGCGCGGGTCTGAACGTGTGCAGGTGAGCGGAGCACCGCGCAGCCAACAGGGCGGCACGGCCGTCCTCAGAGAACGAAGCCACCGGTGCCTCTGGGCACGCCCCAGCTGTCCTCAGCATTCTGAACGGTACTTACAGTGTCTTCGGTTAGACTGGAAATACAACAGGTTGCAGATTCCTAGGATAGCTTCCTTATGTAACGAGACCTGAAGGGCTGCCACGCTGCAGCGAGGCTCCCTTCACCTGTGTGTGAAGAAAGGACACGTGCTGAGAAGCCAAGATTTGCGAGTATGTCATTAAAAAAAAAAAAAAAAGACAAACAACAAGCACAACGGCAACTCCCTATAAGCATCTCACAAGAACTGGGCCTCATTTATTTGTTCAGTCTGCCAGAACTTTGTTTCTTACCATACAACTTCTGTGCTAAGAAAGAAATGCTTATAGCAACTGTATGGGGGGGAAAAAAAGGTTTGTGTCTAGGGCATGGAGAGGAACATGCAGGGCAGTGAACAGAGAAGGAAGAAATCTGTATATAAACAACAAAAGCCACAGAGCTGTTCTGCTGGAAGCATGTGGATAAGCACACATCCTCTTTCAAATCCAGCTGCACCTGAGGTCACTGCTCCTCACATTCCCGCCAAAGCTGTTCTGCTACCTCTGATGTGTCTGCAAAAAAAAAAAACCTTAGCTAGCAAACATCTACAACATAAGCTATAGAGAACTGCATTACTTGCTGTAGAGAATGCCCCTGTCTTAATTAGGATGTATAAAAAGTTGTTCAACAGGAAAAGGAACTGCTCCCTACAACATCAATAATGCCATTTCTGGGACACCCTGCCCAATTTTAGGGCCTGTGTTGGAAAGATGTTAAAGTTCACACAAATCTGCACCAGGATAGAAAATTGTGTTCTGAGAATTTATAGAAACAAGCATATTCTACTGTACTAAGTGTATTGGTACTTGGAAGAATTTTTTTTTTTTTTTTTGGTGATAATACACTATACTGGTGGTTTATCCATAGAAATAATTATGAACAGTGTCAATTGGACAAATTCTAAATAGCTTTCTGAAGAGCCAGCTAGCGAGGTGTCGTCAGACATCTAATCAAGTTTTCCATTGCTGAGAGGACCTGTCATATTAAGGTAACGGACTATATAGACTTGTGGAAAAATGCATTTGTACATGATGTACTAAATACATGATCTCACAAAATGTTTGTTGAAAAGAAAGCCGTAGTTGAACTATTTTAGATTCTTCTGCTTCTATTTCACTAAGTTGGTCTGACATAAAATACTTACGATCCACAACAGCCAGAACTTTTGTTGCCATCTTGATTTTTTTTAATATATTTCCAGCATTCAAATCTTGTTTTTCGTACACATTTTTTCACGTAACCAGAGTCCACGTCTAATCATAGAACTATTTAAGTAAAGGCTTTACGTATTTTGCTTAGCTCCTTTCACTGAGGTTTTCAAAACATACACAAGGTTTATCCCATCACTCCCCATCTGTAAAACTGAGAAAGAAGGTGTGGGAAAGAAACAAAAGTAATTAAACTGTTTTTCACAGTTACACAAACTATGCGACAGTTATCGGTCAGATACACATACACATGTCTGTTTTATTACAATTAAAATATGAAGAAATAAGCTGATAGTTTGTTCAGCTTCTTACTGTAGTTTTGTGAAGTTCGAAGGAATCAAACTTAATAAGCAACAAAATTCTTCAGTCGAGGGGTGTGTAATTATCAGGTTATTGTTACAGGTTAATTAAAGCATGTGTTCATCAACAGTTATACAGTGATGCATTTCCATTGCACTTAGAAGCAAACCAGAAGAAAAGCACAGAATATTCAGTTATTGCTAAAAAAAGAAAAAAAATCAAGCTATGATGACTAAGCATCAGTATTATATAATCCCTAATTAGTTTTTTCATGATGCATCACTATCAGGTAGCAGCTGAGGAGTCAGTGCAATGGGGTACATTCAGTATTAAACTGCTTAGGAAGGTTTTCTTCTGTTCTGCATTTCTCAGTTTCACAAATGTTATTTCATATGATTTTTGAACTGTATATATATATATATGAATACAAAATACTGATATTTTAATACATAGTATTTTAATAAAAATATTTGTATTATTTTTTAAAAAATCAAAGAGAAATAGATGGAACTCACACAGCTGCTAAAATTCTTTAGACTGTGAGATTCCTGCATAGACTGAAAAGGAGACCTTTGGCTGGATTCCTGCTTTGTAAGCCTTTGTGGACATTTTAATCTGAACTTTTCATTTTTCATGAAAACTGTAGTTTCAGTCAAATATTTTCTTCAGATGATTTTGTATAGAGCTTTGTCATAGTCTGAGCACGAGCACTGGGAGTACTTGGCATAATGATGCTACAAGCATTAAGCATGTAGTGTAGTCCAGCTGAAATTACTGCAAAGGCACAAGATTGTCCAGTGAGATAAGAATTTTTTGAAGAGATGCATATAAATGCAGTAATAAGATAAAATTACACTGAAGATAGAGTTAGGTCATTTACAGAACGTCACCTTAGTGCAGGCTACATTTTCTTTCTCGCCCTCAACCACCAACTTTTCCTCTCTTTTCAATAAAAGCTTTGGTCCTTGTTTACAAAACTGGCTGAACACTATGATTAATGTCTCTGTCAGCCCAGGCAGTGTGTCATCAGGCAGTTGTGAAATACAATACTAAATGGAGTATGCAGCTAAAGCAAAAACAAACAGAAACGCTCTAGCTTGTGTTGTAGATTAATTCCAGCTGCTAGCTGCGCCAGCACACCTCCACAATTGCATAGCACTCACTAAATTCAGCTCTCCTTCCTCATTGAGTCAGACTGTAATGAAAGTTTGGTGTTAAAAGTGCCATGCTTGGCTTCCAGCAAGGTGCACCTCTGTCTGTTACTATTCTACTACGCATTAAACTCAATTATGACTTTTTATTTTGGAAAAAATCTAATAATCACACTGGAGAAAGGTATATAAGTACTTTGAAACACAGCTTCTGACCATCTTTTACAGTTACATATTGCATTTTTTCTCATTATTTTAAAAGTCTAGATGTCTGTTGCTTAAGAAATGGCAATTATCCCTGATATTACTGCATTCAGTAAGATGTTTAATAGATATTTTAACCAATTTCTTATTTAAGGAAGCACTGGCTTAAAAATTCTTCTAGTCTTAAAAATTCCTTCTAGTCTCTGCCCTTATTTTCACTGTCTTGTTTTCTGAAAACATTTTCTCTTAAGCACGGTATTTACAGAGTTGTTTCTAAAATTATATCTGTATTTGTTCTCAGCCATTTAAACAAACTTTACAAGGCATTTTTGAATTATACGAGCATGCAAACGGACCCTTTTGGAAAAATTAGACCACCTTGGTAGCATGAAACATTGAAAAGAAGCTGTATTTTAAATAATGAATTTACTTTGGTATAAATTTCTTTCCAGAAGAGCAATTGGGTTATTTGAGGAAAAATAATTTTATAGTTTTACCAAATGTTTTTTAATGTATGACTTCTGCTTCCTCCAAAGACAAATAATGCATGGCTCTTGTTTTTCCATCTTTCTTATTTTCTTCCTCTTCTCTCAGTGTTGAGCTGTTTGTTTTGGAGGATTGTTAGGTGTTGGGCTTTTTGTTTGTTTGTTTTGTTGGCTGGTTTTTGTTTTTTTGTCCTCATCTTTTACGTGTGTCATCTTTTAATCTCCCATATGCAGCTGTTGTGGTACTGCTGATACAATGCACAGCGCTCAGTTCCTCTGCTTCCAACCCACACTCACAGTGTGGAGAGGTGTGTAAAAATATTCTAAAAAAAGCCTGAATAATCTCATCCATTAGGGCAACTATCCAAGAACATATTTACATTCCAAGACTAATTTTTAATAGGACTGTAAAATGTAGTAAATAAAATGTCTAAAGTAATAGATTGAATTGTAGAGAAGGAAAGGAATATTTTCAGATGTCCTCAAGAGAGGAAAATGCAAATTTTTTTTAATCTATATTAGCTAATCCCTGGGAAGGAAAAAGTTAGTAAGGGAAAATTTAATCTGTAATTTGTCACTGTAGAATTACATTTTGTTTCAGTTAGCTGAAGTCTGTGAATACTCTTCCTACTGAGTATAAGACTATACAATTGTTAATCTTATGCACATAGAAATAAAGGGAGATAGAAAGGTGGAATGTCAGTGGAAAATGAAAAAAAGACATTGCTGACAGGAAAATACAAAAAACTTTGCTGTGTATAACATGCTAGTTTCAATATTAAAACATAAACTAACATGTTATCTAGTAATTAAGTGAATAATTAGTACTTCTATGAACTTCAATTGAAGATTGCGGACGCTTCTTCATTCAGCCATCATAAGACTTTTGGAACTCCTGTTCTTCTCCTTTGACAGCTTATGGCTACACTTGGCCTTCTTCCCTCTCCTTAATGATATGGTCTTGGACCCAACCTCATTCAGGTAATCCTTCCAAAGACAAAAAGTTTGTCCAAGAACATAGAAATCCTAGATACTGCTGAGTGCATCTATATTAAAGTTCCAGAAGAACTGTAATGTTACCTGCATTCCTGTTGTCTATGTAGCTCTGCTTGGACAAGTCCAACCTCCTACTTTCTGGCAGTCAGCCACATCCATGGTACAGGAGCAGGCTGTTCTTTAGTGGGTAGCATAGACTGGCTCTCCATTTTACACAAATAGTTAAAGCTAGTAATCTAATGGCATTATCAGTGTATTTATTTGATTGTTTCAGTCGTTGCATTCATAAATGTTGGCTAATTTATCACAGAAATAGCATTACAGTATCTTAAATGGCTCCAATGCTCTTTGTGGATGTAGCTCTCAAGTACTGTTCCTCTTATCTATTTTATAATAATGCCCTCAGTATTAGGACATAGTAGAAGACTTTATTGAGCTCTGTACAGATACACATCCTTATTAAAAAATTAGTATCAATTTAAGTAGGTAAAATATTTAATCACGAAGAAATAGAGAATTTAACAGTTCTGTCCTTCATCGTGGAATAATATTACTGTGCATAACATCACAGAAATTTAATCATGTTTTATGTATTTGAAGTTTAGCCTGGCATAAACATTTGCAAAATTAAGTTATATATTTTTATGATTAGCATCCAAAATTACATTCTGGAGACTGAATATTGTCTGTGTTTCTCAGAAGAACTAATGTCAAATCTTATCTGTATTTATTTAAGTAGTTTTATTTTGCTTACAGCTTATATAAGAGATTACCTTGTTTCAGGGTATGTGGGCAGTTTAAAACATATCTGGTGTACTAAAGAAATCCAAACACGAACAAAAACAATTCTCATATTTTAAAATGTAATGTTCATAGAGTAGGATGAAGTCCTTTTTAGCTTTATGTACCTATGAATCGTTCTGTAAGTCGTGTAAGGAGTTGCTATTCAGCTGCCCTGAAGATGTGTGTATGCCTTCGCTGTTAACTAAGAATGACATCCAGCAAAGACTACTAACTTCCACTGAAATCAAATTATTTCAATAGGGAAGTAAAATTGTAACTATATTCTTTGGGCTTAGAGCCTGGTAGCAGAGATGGAATTGTCTCTATCCCATGCAAAAATACATTGTTAAAATAACTTTTTTTCCCCTATAGACATGCATGGATAACTTAATTATTTATTTTTCGTCTTTTGGACGAAAATAAGAAAAGATTTTCAAGCCCATGAAAGTCTAAAGCAGCATCTGATTCGACCTAAGGATTTTAGTACGTCGGCAAGTGTACTTTCATGATGTTGTACAATAGCACCACCTCGTGGCTGTAATCAGTTTAACAGCTCAGCTGCTTTGACATACACGCATCTGATTAGCTTGGGAAAAAAATTATCTTTAATATTCTTGAAAATGTTTTTTATTTCTAGCTGCTCTTCTTAATCAGATGAAGGAAGATAATGTAGGTAGTTTTGTGAAGCAATATTTTAGAAGCGATATCAACATTTCAGAAATGTCCTATGTGAGAAACATTATGCATGTACTCACAACAAAGATATTAGCTCTGTTTTAGAGGTTACTAATCACTCCTGATTCTCACGTTCTTAATGTTCTTCGTTAATGCACTGAAGATGAAAAATATCAGCATCTTTGCATGTTTAGGTAAAACCCATAACGACATGTTAGGAAAGGATTGGAATATTCAGCCATCATAGGTTTGTCTTGTCAAGAGTGATGCAAAAAACTGCTTAAGCACGTGCTTAAATTAAATTGCCTTCTTCAATCTCACTCATTTCAATATGACATAAACATTCATATTTAAACATGGAAAATAAGTTCAGCATACCACTTGGAGACTGAACTGGGGAGAAATCCAGAGGTTTCCACGATGAAGTAGGATCTGTCTTTGGCACTCATACAAAATCTATTTGTCTTCAACAGGGCTCCAAGCACTCACAGAGATCTGTTTACAAGTTTATCTGCTATACTGATAAACTTAATTAAACGCTAGTTTTCACTCAGTACTGTTTTCTGAATGTACAGTAGCTTTTCTTGGTTAGGTAGCATTTAGTGACTTGTAGAGGGTGCTCTTAAAGTAGTGGTAATGGTAGTATTTTACTGCAGTAGGTATTTCTAAAACTTATCAGTGTTAGGATGTTTTTATGTAGCAAAAAAAAAAAAAAAAAAAAAAAAAAAAAATTGCTAAACAGCACTTCTGTTTCACTTTGGATGTGGGCAAGAGTTACTATCCACTTTGTATCCAAATACATCCTTGGAAATTTTTATGCAGTTGGTTTATTTTTGCAAGTATGTTTCTACCAAACAATGATATTATCTTCTGAGAGAACTATTGATGCTGTCTAAAACAAGTTGAAAGAAATACTAAATTGAGCATATTTTTAGTCACAAGGCCGTTCAATCCTGGATAAGAACTCACTGTTCCAAAGAAATCATTTAAATACTCACAAAACTTCTATATTGAAGTTGTTGCTCCCACATTATGGTTTCTGAAATACTGCTGGGAAATACTTTATTTTATTTTACTTTAGTTGGTGGATTTAATTTGTGGTTCGGTGGTTTGCTCCACCATTCTCCTAAGATATATGTTTTTTATACATCTTAAGCTGAATTATCAGCAAAATAGACTAAATCAAAGTTTGGCCTAATCTTCTTTCCTGCCCCCCCCTCCTTTACCCATATAATTTAAATGTTTCTGGGTATTTTTATGTAGTTGGTGGATTTTTTAATATTAAAATCTAAGTTCCCTTTAGCACAGCCAACAGATGATCTAGTTCATTGTATATGCTTGAGAAACATTACCTCTTTCCCAAGAGGCAGCCAGGGAGGGTTAACAGCTCTACGGCAAGCACAATTCAGAGCATGCAAGTCAGTGCAGCTTGTTTTGTCTAGGGAATCCCTCTAAGCTTTTCTGGATAACTTCAGCAGCATCTACTCTAGGGAGATTTTGCCAAGTTCACTCCATTAGGAAACCTTTCAAACACATATCAAACCTAACAGATGTTTGCTGGCATTTGATGAGAAGGACTTGGCCTGTTGCAATCCAGTTTCCACATGAAATTCATCACACTATCAACTGGTAGGTTAGTGCACACCCCTTAACTCGTTTGTGCATTATGTCATAAAAAGGGACTGTATGTTACCTAGGATTATGACTGCAGGCTTGCCATGAGAATGAAATTCTGTCTTTGTGAGAGCTGGCAGTATAAGTACTTCATGCATCAGGCAACCCTGTTCAGTACAGGAAATGACATTGCCTGAGGTGCTGTGGTGGAAAATACTTCTGATGCAAGTCATATAACAGCAGGGAATGCAAAGACAGGGAGTCTGCCTCAAAGAGCTTGTCTTCTTCAGGATTTAGTACTAAGTACTAGTTTAAAGAAAGTGAAATCTAGGCTTCCTCACCTTTAATGAATATACTACTAAGAGAAATAATCATGCTTAATTCTCTTTCTATCACTTTTCTGGTCAGCAGTTTTTTCACTTCTGTAGGGAAAACTAGAATGGAATCCCCTAAGCATCCCAATGTACTGGGTTTCTCAAAATAGGAAGCAATTCTAACACCCTCAGAAAAATTCAGGTCTTGAACTCAAACTTTTTCTAATTGTTCATCTTCTAACCACTGAACTATTAGACATAATATTTGTGTGAGAAGGCTGGCAAATATTTCTAACTCTAGAAAAGAATTCAGAAATATGTTTTGGAGATTTTTACATCTCTACAACTCACATTTAATAACCTAAATGTCAGCAACAGATGAAATTCAAGACCCATCACCCTTTCTTCTGTCTTCAGTGATGACCGGCCTGGGTGTAACCTCCGTCTTGGTAACTGTTCCCTGTGTGGAAAGAGGTGATGAACTTTATTGTGGGTTAGAGATTCTGCTGTGCAGCAAAGCATAAAAATAGCACAACCTCTGCTTACCTGACCTGTAGCAACTCACACAAGTTAGCCAACCATTGTAATTGAACCTGCCTTTACTGGCTCAGTTTTTTCTTTAAATGCAGTCTAAAATTCTTGAAAATCTTAAAAGTTCAGGGAAAAAAATGCGTTGTATAGAACTTACATATTTTAAGCAGTGTAAGTTGTAAATTATGCACATGTTGGAACGAAAAAGAGACAAATGGAACCTCTCTCTGGGAGAATGCAAACCAGAAGACAGATAGCTTGTTTTGCTTTGGGCAAGGCATGAATGCAAACATTTAGAATGAAGAACCTCCTCTTTCCTTCTGTGGCCTCTCTGAGACATAATTACTTGGAACTATTTACCCACTTCCCTTCATTTAGGCTCCAGGTGCAGATACTCTAGATATTGAAAATGATTTTCATTCTTTTCACTAGGATGAAAAAAATATACATTGAAACACTCATATTTTCCTTTCTGAAATCCAGGAATATGAAGTGATGTGACATTCAAATGTATATCTTGTGCCTACTTGTTTTTTAACAAAAGATAATAAAATGTAAGAGTGGAAGGAGAGTCAGTGATGCTTTTCTTTCAGACTGCAACAAAAATATTTGTTTAGTTTTGTTGGAACAGCAGTGGCAGCTGGCAGTGCCTTCACATTTACGTGTTTTCTAACACTTTACTAAAGAAATACCTTTAATCTTTGAAGAAAGACAAGTAATCTAGTTCTGCAAATGTGCTGACCTGTGCTTATCATGTAGCAGCTCTGACAGCTTTCTTTTTTGATCAGAATGTTAGCCTATCTTTAAAATATGTCCTTGAAGTACAGCTAGGCAGATCTGGGCCTACAGCTTGGCATGTGTGAAGCTAGAGAACTAATGGAGATGTTGTACAGTTGAAAATGAAGTCACTCTAGAATTAAAAAAAAAAGAAAAAGAAAAATCACAGCAGAGGCTCAAAACGTCTCAGGTCAAAGGATCTCTTTAGTAGCCAAACTATCTCAAAGCTCATGCTTAGTTTCCCTCCCAGTTTCTCTCAAGGAGGAAAAAATTGAATTACACCTCTTCTTCTGTTCTTACTGAGAAGTTATGCTATTGAATTTTTAAGAATACAAACAGAAAACTGTGGGACACTGTATAGATATATTTAGATAGTGATTAACAGAGTCCACAGCTATTTGCACAAATTGTATTCAACTTCTCCCTTCCCAGTAAGGGCCATCAGTCAATCCCAGAGTAGCCCAGGTTACTTAGGGGTGGCTACTGGGACTGGCTCCCTCTTGCACAGCTGCCAGGCAGTGGGCCCACTCTCAGCAACAGCCAGCTGGCTTTGCTGTGCATTTCAGCTTCCTTCAAGTTTCCATGTGGACCTGTAAAGCTGTTGAGTTTATTTTCTCTGATTAGCTTATTTGTTGTCGATCCAGAGACTTTCCCCACTGCCATGACTGCTGCTGATGCAATTAGTTTGCACTTGGAGTTTTTTCCATGACCTCTTTACTCTTTCATTTCCTCTGGTCTGCACTGCTCTTCACAAACTCAGATCTGTTTCATAAATTTTGTTAGGTTTCAGGTCAGTTTAGCATTTCTCTGTTCTGATCCTCTTGCTCGTCCAGATCCATATGTTTCTTTTTTCACTCTGTTATCTTCATTAGAGCAACAATTGATCCCTAGCAGACTGACTTTCTCTAGATTCCTACTGCATACCTGCCAAACTATACAAGCAATTATAGGGTAATCTTTCTTTTAGATCTTTTTACAGCACAAGCGCTTGTATTCATCACTGATAGCATATATAAAACTTTCTTTTAGTTACAAATAAAGAACTTATGCATAGAACTGTGACCAATAACAAAGCAAATAAAAACAACTTATTCTCTGTTCATATTCTGGTATCAAAAGAAAGGTGTAAGTAGCACCTGTTATAGGAAGGAAAATTAGAATTCTAGACTGTAAATCCAGACATTCAGATTTTCTGAAGCAGTCTTAAAAGAATCTCGCTGTTAAGAAGGAGAGCATTCTTTGGTTGAAGAGAGAAATTCAGTTTACAGAATTACTGTTCTGGGAAATGACTGTTCCCAGAATATTTGCCTTTCTTTAAATTAAAAATAAGAGTGTGTGCCTAACACATATAGAAACTTTATATTCCCAACTAATAATTGTCTATTTTATTAGAAAGAAAGATATTTGGCATAGTGAACATAAGAAGATACTGTACTTTGTTTAAACTATTTAGTTATATCTTTTTAAAATTAATCTAACGATATATCATTAGATTAATTAATGTACTGTTGCATTTAGTTACATAGATGAGAGAAAAATATTTTTAAAAACCCTATTTTATTATCCTTTTTTACTGTATGTTGTCTTATTCAGTAGGGCAGTGCTAAAAGATATTCATAGTGACATTCAGTGCTTTATGTAGCCTCATAATCTTAGTTGCTTACAGTTAAAACATGATAGCACAACTTTTCACAGATCTTTGTAACAAAGCCTCTCCATGTTGTCTTTAATCACTCTCAACTTCTGGATTTTTTCTGTAATTGCAGTATCCTTACTGAGATGGAAATCTTAATGAGGAAAAATAGTCCATTCCCAGTGGAGATAAATTTAAGATCCTGTCATGCATCAGTGGTGGCCTTTCTAAGCTGGGTTACGGGTAAGTGCAGAAGAGATTATTACTCCAGCTTCAGCCATTCTTTTCAGATTAAAACAATGGCATTCACAGGGATAGGAAAAGACATTCAGTTGTTTGAACAGCTGTTTCTGTTCTCTTCCGGAGAGGAGGAGTCATATCAGGTGCAGTCATGCTTACTGGTTATGTTGATATAACAGTCCCTTGACTATGGCCATCATAGCATCTTCACATTGCAGACTTCCTTGTGAAGACAATTAATTTCATTCAGATGCTATTCAAAGCTGCAGCAGTTAATAGTCATCTCATTCAGTGTGAATTATTTGGTATTCAGCTAGACTCAAATGTATCTGCTTTAATGGACACACAATTATTTATTTATACTCCATGTCTAAGTTACGCTTCCCAAATCTTGTTGTGGTTGTCAGGAGCTTCTTCCATGAGTGTAGTCCATGTCAGCAGTTAGCACACTAACATTTGTTGGTGGGTGAATTTATGATGACTGAAGCCTGGTCAGGCTGACTCCTGAGCTTGTGTCCAACTCAGGATTGTGCTTGAATCAGGATGTGCAGATTTGCTCGACACATGAAGTTACTGGTACTGTTCCTGCATAAGTGCCTCCTTGAAAAGGAGCCTTCATCACCTGCATGTGCGAGCAGTTATTGAGTTGGAAAAAAAAAGTTAAAAAATCCTCTGATGTGGAAATGTTTTTACATTCCCTATTTGATGCCTAATACTCAACTAACTCAAACTATACTGCATGCAAATGTTCTAATTCCTGTAAAATAATGCCCTAAATTCTCATAGAATGGAATTCTATAAAGCATGTATCACTGAAAAAGAGAAATAATTTTAAATAGTAATATTTTACTTGAGAGTGATTACATTAAGCATGAAATCTGTGTAATTCCTGCTATTTCTGATTTTTGCTATAAATGAAATTGGGCTGATTGTGAAGAATGTTACTGAATTCTTCTGTACATTAAAAAGGAAGTCAGGACTTCTGAGGGATGTAGAGTGTTATCACTGTCACAGTATTTGAGAGAGGGGGGTCTCAACAGCTGAGAGATGCTTTCCAATATGTGTGGACCTCTTCAGGCACAAATACTTGGTAAGAAACATTTCCTTCTAATTAGAAAAGTAATTTTAAGCAGTAAAAGATGTAAAAGCTTAAGGACTGTTCTTGTCAAAGAGAGATGTTTCTGAGAAGAATTAGGGCAATAGAGGATTATTGTTTTGTTAAGCCCTTGATTGAGATCTCAGACTTTCATCAGTTCTGTAACAATACAAGCAGGAGATCTGAGGCTCAAACACATCTTCAGAAAAAAGATTTTGGAGAAAGAAAATAAAAATAACCCCAGACTAGGATTTAGCTTTTGGTATTTATAACTCTTTGTTGAAAGCCAAGGAATTTTTTTCCCATGATCATCCCCATTGTTTCTAAAAAAGGATGGGAAGAAATGTTTGCTTATGATTTCTAAAATAAAATAAAATTCTTAGCTATTTGAAAAATTCCAGAACAGAATATGAAAGATCTTTCCTTTAGAGAAAAATTCTGGAGTTGCCATTTGAAAGCTGCCCTGAGTATAATCAAGATTAGAGCCTTTAACGAAGGCAGAGCTCACTTATCTGATCTGATCCTAGCATAATAGTCTAGCATGTGATATTATTCAATATAAGTTACGTAACAGTTAATGTTTACGTGCACAATTTTCCTTCACCAGCATTTTTAACCTGTGCAGATCCTTGAGAAATGCAAGCAGATTTGAGGGGGAAAAAGTTATGCATTAACAAAAGGGAAAAACAAAAGAAAAAATCTGACTTGGTTAAGATGAAAGCAAAACAGAAAACTAATAAAGAAGATCAGAGAACCTAGAAATAACTGCTGACAGGCTTATGTGCTGGCTGTTTAAAATCACATGCTATTAAGCATTAGCTTTCTGATGAAGTGTTTGCACACAAGATTGCCTTTCTCTAGTAAATGCTAAAGATTACCCCTGACTCATTTGTGTTTGTATGTTTTCCGTGAATATGTGTGGTTACATCCTACCGTTTATTAGCCACCATGTATGGAGGTCACAAGTCCCCTGCCTCATTAAAGGACAGTGAGCCAACTGAAGAACAACTCTCTTCTCCCTTGAGGCATCTGAACATATGGTGCAGGAGTAGTACGGTTAATTTTTAAAACAGTCAGATCTGGGAAGAGGCTAAGCAGTAAGTACACAAAAAGTGGGTAATATAGCAGGATATACAGAGAGCTAATTTCTGCCAGATTGTTTTCCTGTTTTGTGAGTAGAATTGGTAGACTAGATTTTCAAGCTTGCCATGGTTTCTTATGAACTGAGAAGTAAAGACAGACTACTATCATGACCTGGTTTCATACTAATGTCAGTAATGTAGTAGAATGGATAGCAGCATTTTTCGATCAGCTTAATGCTACACATTCAAACTTTCCATGGGGAAGAGGCCAAAAGAGAATATTTAAACAGTACTTCTGAAAACTAACTTCTGTGTCAGAGAAGCTGATTACTTTTTTGTAATTTTTTTTTTTTTTCTTAATTAACAAGCAGTTTCAGAAACCTCTTCCTACTATACTTGCACAGAAAAAAACCACCGCCATCAACAAAAAACCATAAGGAAGTGTTTCTGCTGCTGGAGAAGAGAGGTGGGAGGGGGGAATAAGACCTTGGGGTAGAATAAATAGAATTAATTTTTTCCTCCACTTTCACCAGCTGTGCAGAGTGCTGGGAAGGAAAGAGTGTCACATACAGTTACTTCCTTCTTTCCACTACGCAACAAGAAGCAGAGTGCCTGATTTGTTGTCCAGCTCCAGAAACAGATGTGTTTTTAACTTCTATTCACAGGGGTATGAGTGCATACACAGATGTAGCTGCATGCGTATGTACTTTGCTTATTTCCACACACTCATAACTGATTGAGAAAACCTCCCCAAGACTTTGTCAGTCAACTGCAGCCTGCACTAGTCCAGAGCCAGAGTTATGTTTTTCACCAGAATAAGAGTGGTATTAATGCTATCTAGATCAAATACCCGAGAAAGAAGCAAGGCAGCTGGGGTTTTTTGAGCCTGGCATCACTGAGTTGTACTGATGGAGTTGTGTACTGCAGTAGGGAAGACACCTGGAAGCCATTTCCTGCTTGTGAACTGATCTCCCTCCCCCTTCCTCTCTAAGATAAGTATATGCAATGTGGCTTTTGGCCACAGTGAGTTTTTTTGGATTTCTAATGTCAGGAAGGCTTGCTTTAAAGGCAGAAATCCAGTTCTTTCCTCAAATATAAAACTTCAAAAGACCATTTTTTTCTTCTGATGCTTTTTTCAAGTCTCTTTTGAATTCAGATTTTTACAACTCCGAAAAAGTCTTTACAATTTCATCTTGGAACTGGCAAATGAACCTTAACAGAAAAAGACAGCTTAGGTACCAACCTGAGCTTTCACACTTTCAGTCCTAGAGCCACTGATTTTCTAGCCATAATTTACTGAAAGATAACAGGTTAAGACTTTTCCCCTATCCTCCCTCTTCCTTAACTGCTTGAAGTTTCTTTGGCTGAGCAAAGTGAGTACATATTTTGCTCATGAGAATGTTTTTGAGCAGCAACTTTTCTGATATGTTTCTCTTGTGCATTGTTATTCTTGCCAGGAGACTTCTCCTAACTTTTTTTCCTCTGGAAATATTTCATTTGGCAGAATGGTCTTCCTGTTTTAGCTGTTGGGTAAGGTTTTGGCCCCCATGAAATTACCAGGAACCACTGAACTGAAAGATGCCAACATTTTTACCTTTTATCTTTCAAAACACTTTAGAATAGCAGCACACAGTGCCTTGTCGGCTTGTAAATGCTGAATATTTTCTTTGATGTCTTCTGTTGAACTGCTTGTCTTAGAAAAAATAAAGCAGAGGTGGAGGAGTTTTGCCTTTCTGACACAAATTTATAAACAACCACCAAATCATTAATCTGTCTTTTTTCTAAAAGTAGTCTCATTTCTTAACAGAAGTCTAGAAATTCTTAAAAACAAATGGTAAATAGAGAGCCAAGTACTGGGAAGACAGTTAAAATATTTGGGTTTTTTTCAAGATCTTACACAAAATTTCACTCTTAAATGTTCAAGATTTTAAAATTACATATTTTCTAAAGAAATGTTTTAATGTACAATTTGTCAGTATCATCACATTATCATACTTTTGCAGCAGTTATTTTAATAATTGCTTTTTATCCCTTCATTAGTGAGCCATACTTGCTGTGTCTGAATCTAGGCCGAGCCTTTAAGTCTTTCTCAGGAAAATAGGAGTTCATAGGGAAGTCATGCTCTCACTCCATAGAAGTATAAATGATAATGTAAAGCTCAAATCGTCAGGGCACACTAAAAGATGGCACTTGCCTAAGAATCCAAACATGACACAACAGCCAGCACAGCAGAAGCCTCATCAGCTAGGGCCCCATCCCACAGTAACAGCAAGAAAGCAGAGAAGGCTCCAGAGTGGCAGTAAGGGCTAATTAAAAGTCCAGATTTAAGTAAAGTTTGCAAAGGCAAGGCAGGTGTGATGTGAAAGCAGAAAATCAGTCTGCAGGTCAGGCTCAGCCCCATCATCACCAAGCAGGTCTACAGTGACAAGATGGTGCTGAGGAGAAGCTGGGAAGTCAGGTGAGGTCAGGGTCAGATCAGCAGGGTCTATGATGAAGCACAGATATAGACATTGCTAAACACAGGCACACATATAACATAGCTCAGGAAGGAACTGAAAGCCTAGGCCTAAGCTTAAATGAAGCCCCTGAGGCCACAGGCAGGAAGCTGTGGGGTGTAAGCCCCAGATGAAGCTGGTCGGGACCATTATGGCCTATAAGTGCGCTCAGAGACCTGACATAATTTGGTGGAATATCCACTCTCATATTTTCACGCATAAGCAGAAAAAGGGAGAATTATGATTGTGGTTTGACCTGCGCTGCATTTTCTGACCTCTGAGTGCCTGAATTCTCAACTATGACATTACAGTAATGCTATGTCTACCCAAAGTTTATATAAACACAGAGTATGTTAAACAACTGACTTATGATGTGATACTTTTGTTTCCACTGAATTCTAGACCATCTGTATACTAAAGAATTTCTAGACAGTTTTTTTACTAAGTAGTTACAGATATTCCTGGAGTATTTTCCAGTATATACTTTGATATTTATATTTTATTTCCCTTTTTTTGCAATTAAGCATGGACTCCAAGGCTTGGTTGGTGTGTTTGTACTTTAAAATGCCTCTGTACATTTTAAACCTTCAGAAATCTCTATTTTTGCTGTTCAAATTAAGAAAAATAATGCACATTTTTTTTTCTAATGCCTTAGAGTTGGTATAGTGAAGTTTCAAGTCACCTGATTTCTGAAGAATGGTTTGGCCCATGCTTATTGACAAGAAATGTTTTTTCATCTTTTCCAAGCTGTAGTGATATATATAGCTATCTCAGGTTCCGGAACACAGAGTAGTATGTCAGCAGCATTGCAACATAAAATTAAAACAGACACTGTACTTCCTGGAATAACTCCTACTCGCTGTGTAAAACGTCCAGTTAATGAACTGTATTCCCTTACTTTATAACTTAAAAAAATGGATGATTCTTCTTTCAGCAGTGAGAATATTCAAAATACTATCCATTTACACCAAGTTCTCACTGAGTAAATATGGGCAGAAAGGCTCCATTTCAGTCCCTCACAGGAAGGGATTTGATCCCAACAAATTGATTCACTATTGACTGAAGCACAGTCATTTTCTTCCCTAGTTCTGGCTGTTTCCAGTCTGACACTTTGCTTTGATTTTAATAACCTGGTGTGAATTAAAATTTCGGGTGCATAGCAACACCTTTTTAGAATAAGGAGTATCAGTAAGTATATCCAGGAGTAACACTGCTGATCCTCAGCTTTCCTCTCAACCCGCACAATAAGTATGTGATGTAAAACAATTGACCACCTAGCTTCTGATTAAAAATTATGTATAAAACATGAGCACACACACACAAAGAAATACAGATCAGAGAATCTGTGGGAGATCAGTAGGAAAAGTGGAAAGATTCAGTGTGGCCACTTAAATAGTATCACTTTACTCTTAATTTCTTAATTATAATGCTGACAACCTTGGAAAAACTGGACATGTCCTAAGAAAAGAATTATGATGGAAGGTTTAGATTAGATGTTGGGGAGAAGTTTTTTTTACGGAGAGAGTGGTGAGGTGGTGGAACAGACTGCCCAGAGAGGCTATGGATGCCCCATCCCTGGAGGTGCTCAAGACCAGGTTGAATGGAGTCCTGGGCAGCCTGGACTACTAACAGATCTGGAGGTTGGTGGGGGGTTGGAACTTGATGATCCTTGGGGTCCCTTCCAACTCGGGCTGTTTTATGATTCTATGCCTCTAAAAGGAACAAAAAAGCTACAAAGAAAGAATCATAGCCAACATTAAATCAAATGAAAACTGTGGGCACAGACACAAGCAAATTGCAGCTCACATCTAATGGAAAACTGAGCTCTCATGGAATGCAAGGGTTAATGAAAGGATTATAACAACAACTCCAGGCACTCCAGTGGACTCAATTCCCTTAGATTGTTGGGACAACAAAAAAGCTGAACGTCTTTGTCTCCTGCAATTGCTTTGTTCATTACCCTCCTAAATCCTCCAAACAAACAGCAAACAACCCAAAGCCCTCCTGTCACGCAGACATAGTCTTGCTATTATGAAGGTTCCACTTGTAAAAAATGTTCTTGTCTATTTCTGTGCTTTTTAACATTTTATCCTCTTACCAGGTTGAAGGTCAGCAGAGCTCACAAAGAAAATATTGTAATTTGTTTTGCTAGCAAACAAGCAGTTTGCCAGAGACACGATGCTTTAGTGCAGGCTTTATGTTTAACCCAATACTGATTTAGGATTCTGAAAAGGCAGCTTGAGGCCAGTTGGAAATGTGTACTCTTTGAACTCATTTTAAGCATCATCTGCAGGGTCTCTGCTGCCTACAGATTTCAGTTTACTTTTAGTATTCCTTAACTTTTGTATTCTTGTACATCGTTTCATATACATTCTTGTGTACATTATTCCTGTAGGTTTTCTGTTACAACAGGCTCTATATATCCTTTAGTTTCCATTCCAGCTGTTGTGACAAGCCTTGCGCTCTCCACATTTTTCTCACACATTACCAAATAGTGCAAATCCTTCTGCATTCTTCTTCACAAGTCCAAAAGTGCTTTTGCTCCCCTCAGGCCTGCTGTGCAATCCTTTTCCCAGTCATTCACCAGTCTTTTCACCTTCATCCAGCTTCAGCTGAGGGAAAGACAATAAACTGGGTATCACTTGACACCTGGTAAGCTGGCCCTCACTCCATCTTTTCCTCATTCTTTTTTTTTTTTTTTTTTTTAATAGTGCCTGAAATACAGACACCTTCCTCTAAGTACCATTTACCAGCCATTTCAGATATTAGTAGTCAAGCTCCTAGTTTACCCTTTATTTTCTTTCAGGGAACCTTTTGCAACCCTAAAGATTGTCCTACAGACCCATTACAGTCATGGCAGGAAAGCAGAGTGATTGTCAGGACATGGAGCAGAACACAAGGAAGAAGTCAGTGTGGGTGCTAGTAGTCACTGGGACCTCCTTCTGGAGAGGTCAAGACTGCAAGTGGCAAGCTGTCAAACTAGTGTTTCAGGGGAGGTATCTCAAGTCCTTTTTGAGGATGAGATTGGAATTTAATCCATTCTCCATTAGCTTTAATATCTGCTATCAAATCAAAAAACAAGCTCAAGAAAGGAGGAATGATTTGATGTCTAGAAAGAGCATTAATTAGGATTGATAAAGCGTAATTCTAGCACAAGCAGAATATATAGAAGTATTTTTGTAATTATCTTAGTTAACTGGGACATAATATTAATTCTTTACATCACTAACATTTCTAATCTCTCCATGGCTTCCGTACCTGAACAATATTTCCTTTCTCTCATTCTGAATCATCAGACTGCACTTTCTGTTGGGAAACACCAGCAAAATGGCAGGGATTAAAGAGAAATCCAATCCAAATGACAGGATGAGAAGGATTTCTAGAAGCTGTTTGTTAAATACATTTATTTAAATAGTGTTTTTTTAAAAACAGTGATTGATCTCAGATATGACTTGATGTTAGAAGCATAATTGCATTCATTCATAGCAAGGAAACAATTGCTTATGAGAACACTTTCCACAAAGTGGTAGTAAGATGTCTTGATCTAGTTTTAATTCAGTCCAAGCTGTTAGTAGGCTGCATTCTGCAGAAGAGTCTCTTAATCTAGTAAATTCAGATGCACTGCATTTGCATATTTTGCATGAGCAAACTTATGTATTTGAAGTCAGTGAGCTTAAACTGTGCAGCATAATTAGAGGAATGAGCCTCAGGTTGCTTTGTCAAAACATTTTTTAATTGCTGGATTTTAGGATTATTGGATTAGAAGATTAGATGGAATGCCTGGAAATCTTGATTTGGAGCATTAAGTAAGGCTTCTCATGAATGAGTATAATGGCTCTGTAAACCTGAGTTTGAATCAGCTGCTGTAATAGTTGTAGATATTTTCATGCTAGGACAATGCAATTCTATGCTTTCTTTGTTCCTCCCTACCCTCTCTTTTTTAACATAATTTTTAATTTTAAGAAACCTTTTGACCTTCCTGTCTGAGAATCGATTACTGACTTTTGAGTAGCTGTGAGTGCTACAGTCCCTCTGGGCGTGGTCTTTGAATTACTAAGCTTCCTTGCCCATATGTTTCTAAAGGAGTCTTAACACCAGACATTCTCCCTTCAGTGGATGTTTATCACTTAATTACATTACAGTCAGTAAGCACAGGTACAGTTTTTATGGCATTCTTACGTTTACAAGACACTGTCATCAGAGCATTCTCTGAATCCCAAAGATGGTAAACTACAAGTTTTCCTTTTTTTTTTTTCAATATGAAGGTGGATTCACTAGCAAGTGCAGAGTCTTCACACATGGCACACAGAAAACTGCTCTGACGTTCTAGTTTATCTCACTTTGTTGGGAGACATAGTTCTTCACTCCTAAAGTTAGTGAAATAAAGATTTCTATAGCTGCTGGTACTCTCTCTGAACAGCCCAACATTTTGCAGACCACAGCTATAGCTATGAAGGACAAGCAAGATGTATATGCTGTGTGTACATGTGTGTGAATGAGCAGAAAAGTAATGGCATATTGATGTACAGATTGTTATACAGGGATGGAAACTTTGGGTCCTGGTCCAAATCCTCTAAAGAAAAATGCAATGAAGTTGGTCATGTCAATTGAACAGAAATATCTGCTGACTTCTGCTGGGGTTCTCAACCTACAATTTCAGAGTCTAGATGTTTCAAATGGGACGTTTAATCTACTAATGTAGTGTTGCTCTTCCCTGAAATTATTTTTAAGTATTAGAAAGATGGCTTTAAATTACAGAATTTAAGAAGTTATTTAAAATAAACTGTCATAAATTTTGCAAGGCAAACAGAACAGGAATTGAATTCAGAAGCAATAAAGAGGCAACTGTGGTAGCCATATTCCCAAGCTATAGACAGAATAGTTTTTGGCACTTCAAAGTTCTGTACACCCTAATCACTTTGTATTTGGGCTGCTAAAGTGACTGCATCCAAAATAAAAGCCAAAATACTAGAAGTAACCCACTACAATGGAGATCATGGGTTGTCTGAGCAGCAGGATTAGTATGGGAAGTTGTAAATCATTATTTTGTTTTCTGCAGTAGAAGAAAAATACTCCAGTGAAAGTTCAGCATCTTTTTCATCAACTGGCATTTTTGTCACTGATTTCCACAAAGCCAGAATTTTGCCTTATGAGTCTGACAGTCTTCTCAGGATTTAACATACCTGAATTAGCAGAATTCTATGTATTGACAGTTTTCATATTTTCAAGTTGAAATTGTAGGAATAAAAGAGAAAGCAGTTTATTACTTCTGGTTTTGGTGACAGAGCTTCACCTAATCAAGTGTTTTCACTAAATTCCCCAATATTATCCCCAAATATCATAATAAGAACTGCACGTGATCTGTATGTCAGCAGCACCACCACTATCTTTATGCCAATAGATTCTTTTTTTGTGTGCCACTGGCTTTAGAAAGCCAGTTGACTTTTTTTTTTACTTACTTGCCTCTGAAAAGACATAAAAGACACCATTCCAAAGATCTTTCTATTCTTAGAGATTCACGTAAAAAAGAAGTGTAGAAAAAGCTATAGTATATATCTGAACTCTGTCATTTAGGTTATAGAAGTATCTCATTAATCAAAAATATTCCTGCCGGAAACAGATTCAGACTTCTTTGGTATTTATAAATCCTTTGCTAAATAAAATAAAAATGAATTATAAAATCAAGTTTCTTTTGAGCCTATGTCCTTGCAGCTGCACTCCACTTTCAAGATTAACACATCAGTTATTAATTTAGAACGACACCAGCAAGCAGTCCCCAGCCTTTAATTAGTATCCTTTCAACAAGCACATAATCTTTGTTGTTAATAAAATCTCCCTTAAAGTAGTTTATCTGTGGTCTCACTTGCCATTGTAAGCAATTGGCATCAAATCTTGGGTAGTTTGTAGTGCTTTCTCTAAAAAGTCTTTTAAAAGTGGATAAACAGTTACATTTCACTGAATAGAAACAGCATTTAAAGAAAGTCACCCTCAATCCAATAGCAGAGGTGGAAGTAAAATCTAGTTTCCTGAATGGCTCTATTGTGCAGTCAACTAAACTATGATGCTGTCTCCTGTCTCAGTATCTTGCAAGGAAAGGATTAAATTCTGATTCCTAGTTGTTATTTCTTCTTTCTGTCAATATCAAGATCTTAGATCTGAAAGTTGTAGTACAATATTGTAACTATAATACCAAGAACAAAGGCAATCAAGATGACTGAGAAAGGTCAATGTTGCAGTGCAATTTAATTGAGAACCCAAGAAAGACCAGAAGTCATGTCCCATCACCAGAAGTCAAGAGTAAAAATAATGTCCCGAACACCACAGGTTGCTCTAGAACTTTCAAAAGGCATCAGCTTTTACCATGACCTAAGAGCATTAACCTTAGACATGAGCTATTTTAATTTGCTTCTTTGTTCTATGCTTTTTTTCTTCTAGTTAAGTCAACACTGAAGAATTAAAGAAAAATCATGAGGCAGGTATTATCAGATAAGGAAAAATGTAAGAAAAATATATTTCAACCATCCTCAGTAGAATTTCAGCATTATTTTCTTATATGCCTGCTGCCTACATGCCTGCAAGCTAAACTGGAGGTTTTATTGCTGTGACAATTCCTATATTTCTGTGGCATTCCAGAAACCACAAATTAGAAAACAGTTTCTTACAATGTAATACCAAACAAAACACAACATGATCTTCCTTCTTTCTCATGCACGTTAACTGTAAAATGTTTCTTTGTTCAGAATGTGGCTCTGATTACATTTCTCTATCCAAAAATAAACACTGTGCAAAGAAGAAAGATGCAAGGAGAGGAGGAAAGCCTGTCAATGGGCCACCCTCAGGAAAACCTCACAAGATCTACTGTCTGTCTCTGCAAACCATGGAAGAGCTGAGGAAGTGATCCCAGCTTGGTGGTCTTATTTTTAATTAAAACAAATGAGGCTCTTTCAGCTGCTGCAGATAAATATTTGATGAAAAGAGACAAGGACAGATGTCAAAGACTGCAGTAAATAAAGAACAAGACCAGGAAAGCAAATGTTACAGCAGCATTTTATATACCAAAAAAAAAAAAAGTTTACAAATTTCTGTCAAATGTCTTCCCATCCAGGGCTTAATTTTACTATGAGTTTTTCCAAAAGCAGGAAAACTAATTGCTTGTGATCACTTTGATAAAATAGATTGAAAATACAAATGCACATAGCTAAAGAAAAACAAAAAAATCACTTTGCTGCACAGCATTTAAAAATAGCTTGGTGATTATACAGTGGTATAAGCCAAACCATGAAAGTGCAAATACTAGAGTTGAGAATGAAAATGTGAAATACTTACTTGATTGAAGATGGTTAAGAAGAAAAAGTAAAAAGTTGACTGCAGCACATAAGGATCTACAAGCAGATGCCATAGAGATGTTTAGTTTAACAGTAGGAATAAGAGAAGGAAAAGCAACATCCAGTGACATTAAGCAACAGCCAACCGAATTCAGATAAGAGATGACAAATGCATTTTAAACATTGAGGAAAAGCAACCTTGTACTGCAGTGGGCTTTCCATAATTTGATGTAGTAAAATCAATCTTGAGTTCTAACCACTCTGTTTTGGTTCCGCTGAAGTGGACTTATGCAATAACTTTAAGAGGTACTTGCAGAAGGTAAAAATGAATTATCATTAATGTCTCTGCTGGCCAGAGTACTGAACTGTGGGTCATGTGAGATACCTGCTCATTCCCATTGGAAATGTCAGGAAAAGAATAAAAAAAGATAAACTCAGGTGCAAAGCAATCTAACCAGTAGATTTTAATTTGAGGAAAAAAAGTAGGTTCCCAGTAAACAATTAGATTTATGGTGTTCTGTTCCTGACAGTGGGTGAAAATTAAAGATTCATGGATATCTGTTCTTTTATTTATATACCATAAATCTTACATTTGGAAGATCCTTCACAACTGTCTGGCATGTCATGAGGAATGTTGGGCTCCTGCATTCTTCACATGGAGCAATATCTCAAACTGAGCTACTTGATGCCTAGAAACCCAAAACAAATGACCTAACTTCTTCCACTGAAAGAAGAGTTTTGGGAAAGGGATAAGGGACAGTAAAGTCCCCCTGATTATCTAGCAGATCTTCCTCATACTTGCCTACTGTTTAGATCAGTTGATTTAAAAATCATTATATTTTTCATTTAATTTAATAGAGATAAGAAAGACAATTTGATAGAAACAACTACATAAATGTTAAACCTGTGTGCAGTCACAGGTTGTTATTTAACATGAAGAGATTTTATTATAAATCCAAAATCTTTTGGAAGTGCAGAGATTCGTTAGTTACATAACACTCTGGTTGCCAGAGTTTCCAAATTTGTTTTCCTTATCAAAACAAGTTAAAAAATACAGGATAACATAGCAAACATAGCAAAGTATAATCAGAGGAATGAAAACTTCAGATAATCTAACCTGTTTAAAAGAAATCTTATTACAACAGTGTACAGATTTTCTCTCCTTCATCTGAATATGTGACACATACTTGTATCATAGAATCACAGAATAGCTTGGGTTGGAAGAGACTTCAAGGATCATCAAGCTCCAACTGCATACAGAGCCACCAACCTCCATATCTAATACTAGACTACTGATATCTTGTAATTAAAGCAACATAAAGAAAGGCCTCCAAATACAGATGGGCAAGGCCAGGCCAGGCAGAAGGAAGAAAAGTAAATATAACTTCTCACTTCTGTTTAAAGCCATAGGATGAACCTGTGATTGCATCTAATCCTACACCCTTTCACATCCTGAACCCTAACCATAAATGTATGCTCTTCTTGGATGCATAATTTGAGGAGTTCATTATCTATATTTTATTATCATCTAGCTTTTGTGTTTGAAGCACCTTAGAGTTTTTAAAGAAAAAAAAAATCAGAATTTAGTACACTTGAAAAGACACCATCATATACTGCTACTACACCTAATTCATATATTCCCTGCAGTCTGGGAGGCTGTCTCTCCCCTCCCACTTCCTGTGCTAAATTAGCAGCTATATTTTGATGCCACTCTAACATTCACATTTTTCCTGAGTCTATCCCTGCATGCATTCATCCATGCATTCCCTACTCCCACATTAACTTTTTACAGTCTGATGATGCCTGCTTAGTTCCTGGATGCAGCAGGAAGTAAAATATCTGAAACTACATAAATGAAAAGCAGGAAGACTGGCCTGCAGTAATACCAAGAGCCAAGTACAAGAGGGCTAAATGTTCCCCTTCGTACTAGGATTGGCAGAGGAAGATAAACCACAATCTAAATTAGTAGCTGACTCCTAGTCAATAGCTGAATGGTTAACATGGCACTCAGTTACAGATGACCACTAGTGGCTGGTACTGGAATCATCATCGACTATGTATTTCATAACTGAATTCACACCAGAGTTCAGTACTGCCTTATATCTTATGTAGCAGGAGCTAAAGATGTTTAGAAGGGCATAAGAGAGTTTTACATCTAATCCACGTCTTTTGCAAAGGGCAAATGCCTAATCCCACATCTCTTACCTACAAAGGAGTTAACGGGTAAGGAGTAAAGGAATTATTCAATAAGGAAAGGAGCAATATGATGGAAAGAAAAAGAAATCACCTAGGATCAAACATAAAGAATTCAATAGCAACCTCTCGGCATGAATTTACCTATGATCCAATGCAACCAACCTGACAAGCTCCCAGAGATAACAGTTTGTCAATTTCCCATTTCAAAGGCAGTGCGATAATCGAAAGCTTTCAGATATATCACATGGAAATCAAACTTTCAGCAAAAAACAAACTTTCTGATAAAGGCCTGAGCTTAATTCCATTGAATTCAATGACAAATCCCAGCAGCTTTCAATAGAAGCTGAGTGAAGCTCAAGGTGAAAAGCAGCTCTGAGAACAGTTACAATCAACTAAATCCCCAGCTAGGTCAGAAAAATTGTGAGAATATACTTCATGTAAGTGGAGCTTGGGTTGGGAATTCAGGACTGACTTGCAAGGATCTCTGACACTGAGCTCTTTAAGAGACACTTAGAGAAACCTACAATGTTCAGCAAGGTCAGCATGTCCCCAGTTTTCATTGTATTACCACATGCTGCTAAGAACTTTCATAGCACCTGACAGTTACCCTCTTTATTTCATCTAAAGCAATCTACAGGCTGTCAACACAAGCTGCAGCCAAATTGTTGTACTGGAGTGTAAACACAGAGTTGGTTGATGAAGCAATAAATAACATGAACAGGGAGAAAGGGCAAGAACTTTTTCAAGAGCAAGGAACACAAAGAAATGTACAATGTCAAATTTAAGGACTATTCAGCCCAAGACATGAGAGAGGCGTGGAATTGATGTGTATGCTGCCCTTGTATGTCTCCAAAGCTGAACATGATTCTGCAGCTAGAATATGACTCAGCTTCAGATTAACAAAGAATGACAGGTTCCACATACTGCAATTGCACACAAACACTCAAAATACTCTTAGGGCATTTCTGCACTACTGGAGCAGTGTCTAAAGGATACTGTCATTTACACGGGAAGAAATAGAGAAACTTTTCTAAAGAAATTCCTTTCTATTTTTCAGAGTGCTAAGGAAATGGATGGGAGATGTGCTTGGTCTTTGTAATTGTCACTGATGTCTTTTATAGAGCTTCTACTTCTGCAAAGTCTTTTGAACTAGGTGAAATACAAGCAAGAGGAAAGAACAACTTATCTACAATTTCTTTAAAATAAACAAACAAACAAACAAAAAACCTGGAAGGAAGTATAATAATCATTCCCTTCTCTCTTTTACAGATGAAGTTAAGGCTGTCAGAAATTAAAGAACTTACTGAGGTTATAGAGCACTGTCAGAATTTGAACTCAGAGATTCTGAGCCCAACTTCAGTGCCTCAGCTACACATTAATTTTCTTCTTTGTATTCCCTCACAGTCTTAGGCCATGTGGCCACTATTGGTAAAAATGAAAAACAGGTGCAGATCCTTGAACAGATGGGAGACCAGCCCTGGCTGATCTCTGGAGGATAATACAGGGCTGCTTTCCGGCAAAGAGGATTCCAAAGAACTGCAGAGGCAACACCCCTGCCCTAAAAGTGAAGCTGTTCTGCTGCACAATAAACATTATCTCTACCAGCCCAGTAAGTGGGAGTATTGAGGCATGCACAGTCTGTAGTCTGTCAGCAAAGAACAGTGCCTTACTGACCTCTTAGAACTGTAGTACTGATATTTTGTTTTTCAGGCATGCCTGTAAAGACTGTAGAAGACTTAATTGCAATTCCATTCTTTGCAGTAACTGCAGCCAACATTTTGCAGTTGCTGAAACATGAAGTTTCTTCCCTAGAGTAGGCAACTTTGGAATGTCTGACCCTCCAAAAATGCCATTAGTCATATGTAAAAGCTGGAAAAATAACTAGTGGTATGAAACAAATAATCCAGGTAAGAATAATGGTGTATTTATTCTAGATCCGTAAGTACTGAGCCCCTTTTGGGTTCCCTGTTCATGAGGAACTGAGAGCTTAGTCTGCAGTGTATTGCTAAAGAAAGAACCTGAACTGCTGTCTCAGCAGGAGGGTGATAGAAAATGACTAACAAGGCAATTGCATAGTTCTAAACACAGGATGGATAGTGAAGATGCAAAGTAATTCCCTGCTTTGTGTGACCTACAGTTGTGATCTCTGTATGTTAAAAGATACGTTTTCCCTCTATGTGTCACCTGCAGGTATACATCTGCCAAAAGGATTAGAGAAATCACAGCAATTCTCAATTTTCTCAGATCCCCACAGCACGTATCAAACCCAAGAGGAGAGCTCTTGCAAGAAGACAGGATATGCTGTGCATTAGATGCTTCTGGTTCCAGCCTTTATTATAGGTTTCTCACTCTTTTAGTGCTGTGTCTGACAGAGGTTAGTTAATCTCACTAAAGCTGCTTATACAGCAAAAAGGCATGTCCAAGGAACTCAAATAGGAACTGACCATTTCTTACATCTCTGTACAAATTGGGAGTACCTGATCTGCAACTTCAGATCAAAAAAATACTGTTAACATACATCTTTTTTGCTCATGCTAGACTGTAAATCAGAATAGCTGGGAAAGTCTTTCCTACCCCACTTTCAATTAGGTTTTGAAGGAAACCATTTTTCACAGATGACACTAATAGAATTTAACAGTAAAGACCACCCAGGACACTGGGAATCTCAAACTCTTTGGCCTCAGGTTCTCTGATTAGTTCTTCTCAGCTTCACGTGTGCTTTTTGAGGGACAAAAAGAACGCTTCCTTCATTCTGAGCTTGGATTTCTCTTTCAGCTGAACATTTGTGAAAGCAGCCGTTCCCATTTGGAAACTTCCAAATCCCCTTTTGGAGCTGAGTACGTACAGTACTGAGTTAGTCATGACACCACCTTATAGAGAGCAGACAATGAATTTTGGATTCTGTAAGTACCTTTCCTCCCTGTACAGAAGTGCCCTTCCCCCACTCTTTTGGAAACATCTGTCTGTTCTGGAAACAGAGGATATGATTTATTTTTATCGCCATTCCTGTCAAACGGGCCAACAGCCCCAGTTTTCTGCTTTCAGATGTAGCACGAGGCAGGGGAACCAGAGTGAAGCACCATTTATGTCAGTGCCTCCTCCCTCCTCAGTTCTCTTATCTTATTTTCATGGCTACCTACTGTGCTATCTTATCACTCAACAGCCTTGCAAAACTCTGCAACTTGACCCCTCCACAGAGAGAGGTGACCTGCTTAGACCTCCCTGCTCTCTACTGCTGCTCCCTTTCTTGCAGAGCAAGTTGCCCCCTCCTTTGTTATTTTACAACTCCTTTCTCAGTGCCTGTCTTACCTCCTCATTCCTCCTTTTTTTCTAGCTCATAATGTTCCTTCACTGAGCATGCACTCAGCTGTGTGGCCTCCTTGGGGTATGCTTAATTTCTCACTGTCCAGCCAGCCCTTTGATGTCAGATGTAGAGGGATACATCTTCTTTTCCATCTCTTCACATGTCCCTATTAATTACTCTCTTCAGAGAGGCTGTTTACTGACTATCACTGTGTTTACAATTGAATGCAGTTAAACATTTGTTCTTCACAGTTTCCTCTCTTTTACACCACCCACCCAGTTTCTTCATTTCTTCCCAATGGTTGCAAAATGGATGTCTCCAAATCACTTTATAAAGTCACAGATGCAATGTACTTACTTTCCCACACCCACCCTGCTTTCAAGCACTACTTTTGCTTTACTCACAGAGAAGTAGGTTTTTATATTGGAATTTCTACCTCCAATTGTCTAATAAAAAAGCAGCAGTGAGGCTTAATAATTTGACCTTCCGGTTGCACATAACCTTACCTTGTGAACTGAGAATGCACAGACAGATCTGTAAGCTTCAGATTTCTGGCCTATGAAGAAATAATATGAACTAAGTACAATATAGAGAAGTATGCCCACTGAAATGAGAAGGGCATAAACTGTGTATATGTCCTCCTGGGATTAAGGGCCCTTGGGCAGAGGGGATTTTAATGGGATGGGGTGCTGAAGAATTACTGTAGCAAACGTACAGAAGGGAAGAATAACATGGCTGTAGTGCAGCAACTCAGATCTGAGATGAAAATTCCTTCAGATGTCCTTCTCGTTGTTCCATATGGGGCTTAAGCATTAAAAAAAAAAAAAAAAAAAAAAAAAAAAAAAAAAAAGTGAAATAAATTTAAAACAAATGTGGGCTACATTATCTTATTCTTTTTCCCAGATTATTGCCAATCCTTTGCCATTTGTATTTGGGAAAAGGAAGGAAGCAGATACCTCAAAGAATACAGGAATTGATTTATGGCAGGGTGTATGAAGCTCACCATGTGTGAGCACGAGTAGGAAAGAGAGAGAGGACAGCTGACAGTAAGAGGGGCATACAGCTGCACAGTCCAACAGTGAAACAACCAGAATAACTCCAGATGACTTAATTTGTGTCTTGGCATAGCATCTGTACCTGTACCTTTAGAGATGGGTACACGAGTTGCCTCTTGCTTTCCAGATGCAGCTTCTGCTTTTAGCACCTATTACAACACAGAATTTACACATGGGAACTGATCAGAATTTGGGCTGAAATCTTTTAAGTTTTGCAAGTAGCAGAGGCAGGTGCTTGGAACCTGAAAGTTTGAAGCTTTCTTGTAAGCAGTGTAGTTTGGAGGCTGCATCTCAGGCAATGGAAACCGGAGGGAGGCAGGGCAGGACAGACTGAATGAGAGTGGTGGTTCAGGAAGACCTATGGAAGTATGTAGTGAAAGCTCTGTTTGCACAGCCTTACAGTTAAAAGTCAGCTGTTACAGAAATAGCAGTATTAAAGCAGTTGCAGTTGTGGTTTTCATCAGTTGTCCTGGACATGTAAAATAGCCAAGCCAGAACAGACAGTAAAGTGTAACAGATCCACCCTTATTTGTTTCACTGTTTTGCTGATACCCCCTGATGCTCCCACAAATACAGTATCTGTATTTACATCCAAAATAGTGAGAGCTTTATTGACATACTTGTTATACTTCCGTATACGGAACAACAAATCAATGGACATTTACTTTAGCATTACCCTTTTAAAGCTAGAAACAGCCAACAGACTTTAAATGAAAACTGTGGGCACCTGTCTTAATTAATTAGGTAGCGTTAAGGATTAACGTGCTCTCTTATATTCACTGCTAGATACATTAGCATTTATGTTTCTATCATGCAGAAGATCAGTTAAAATGTGAGCTCTCTTCTGCTAGGTGCTGTCCTAACACACCTTTTACTCATACCCACAAGACTTGCTTCCTTTCCTTGTCACCTTTAGAAGACAGTACTGTGATACACTTTTCAGCTTTTGCAGGTGTCCACTGACTGTTCCAATGACATTTCAAAATATGCTCCAAATTTTTTGAGATGAGGACTTTTTGTTCTTGCACGCTAAGATTTTAGTCTGAGCGAATGGGGCCCACACAGTAAATATCAAGCCAACAAATGTCCTCAGGGAGTAATCTGATCTTGGAAGCAGGTTTTTTCAATATTCAGAGAATGTCATTCGGGAGTACTTTGCCACACCTTATGCAACAAACAAAATTAAGCCAATAGTAAGGGGACAAAATGTCTTTTTTTTTTTTTTTTTTTGTGAAATTCATTTAAAATCTTTTTCAAATACAGAAAGAAGAAACCAAAGCTGGTAGTCAGGAAAGTAAAAGCATTTGAACAGCATCGAGCGGCACAGGACTAGTCTCACCAATGTTCATCTTTGAGATGCAGTCGATTGGAAGTCAGGATCGAAACAAACAATCAGTTATTGAACGTTTTGGTTACTTGGTGCCTAAGAAACATACAAAATATGACCAGTGGTTGCTTCTGATAAGCTGGTGCTTCCAGTAGTTTATCTGCTCATCTGTGGGTGCTGGGGAATAAAAGGCTGAGAAATGCTCTTTCACTGACATCTCAGTCCACAGATGAATTTATAATTTTGGTGTGGATAACTGATTTTTATGTTTACTACAGAGTCATTAATATTGATCAAATTTCTTTGGTCATATTTGAGTATTAAAGACTAAGCTACTTTTCTACCACCAATATTTCCTCTTCCTCTTTGCAAGCTGGATAGAGAAGATGTGCACTAATGCACAATTATGTCTCAACTTCTACAAGCATAACAAACCACTGAACTTAATGGATGTACACAAGTAATCTAGACCAGTGTGCTCTGGCATTCCCCAAGTCTTCCTTAGCCATTAAAATATAGGAAGGGCAGACAGAAAGGGCCTCAGCATGCTATTGCATGAGTTGTACCAAAAATCCACCTTATCAGATTAGCAAGAAACTGATGAATTTGTTTTCCACACAGGTTTACTATCATGTCCATTTCCTTTTTTTTTTTTTTAAGAGCTGGATTGTTGAGCTTTCCTAAACAAGTTGATCTTAATATCTCAGAGCGTTGAGTGGAAGATGAAAGGAGTAGAATTTGTTCCATCTGTGACCTGCGTAGGTATGTCTTGTGCTTTTCCAGCTCTGCGTCTAATGTCGGTGAATGTAGAATTTTGAGCTATACTGCAAATTATTCTCTCATCTGTTCAATCACTTCTAGCAGCAGCTATCATTCCTGCGGACGTAGCCTACGTTATGTTCCTTTTGTCTCCATGCATTTAGGAGGCACTGTTAAAAACAGAGTGGATCTCTCTACAAAATGAAATGGCTTTGATGTTCTCATCTCTCCGGTTTACCTGAAATAACCAGAATGCCAAAATACTCAGCACTGCCACTGACTTTCTCACAGATCTGCCCTCCAGGATCAGTTCTGAGCAACATTTTCAGATTTCTATCAGATTTTATATTTGATATCACTTTTTTCTGATTTTTTTTTAATCAGTTCTTATTTAACAGATGCCGTCAAGCGCTTTAGAAAGTTTGAAAAGTTGAGATTAGGAGCATTGACAGAGATTCTCTTTACAACACAGATGACTGCAGTTATGGAGAGACTTAGGCCTGGTCTGTGCAGTTTATGTCCAATACAAACATTCCCAGGTGGCTGCAATCAAACATCTAACCAGCCGATGTCATTCTGACCATGCACATGGAGTTGCTTGGGATATCACTCCAACGGTATATCATGTTTGCACAAGGGGATAAACTCGTATGATCTTGCTATGGCATCCATGCTGATGGGGGATTAACCATTCAGAAAAACAAATGTTGTAATGGTACAGAATGCTCTCTGCAAATGGCACCTGACTGCTCTTCCACAGCGAAGAGAAAAAAGGATTGGTGCAGCCTCCTAACTGCACAACTTTCCCCCTTTCTGCCACATCCCATTCTCTGCAGGCTGCAGTATCTCTTCACCAGCACTGTCCCACCACACAGGACAGGTGGGCAGCAGAAGGCAGGGCTCCTCTCTGCAGGGTGGGCAGGTGGGCAGCAGAAGGCTCCTCTCTGCAGGGCAGCCCTCTGCAAAGGCAAACTTTGCTTTCCAGGATTTGAATTGTCTTTCAGAGACTGCTGCCACTTGTTTTGCCACAATTAATGGGGGAAATTTTAACTCTTCCATAAAACACCCAGAATTGCTTTTTTAAATAGAATCTACCCAATGCTAGAGAAAGAAAGATGGCCTCCATTTTAAGATTGTCTCAACGCTTTCAGTTCATACAAAAATTTTCACACAGTATTTCAGGTGCTCAGTTTTCTAGCAGCAGAATGTTATCTGCTAAGGGTGTCCTATGTGCCTTTCCACAAAAAACAACAAAATAGGAAAAAAGCAAGTAGTAAAACAGAAAAAACGGAAATGTAGAACAAAACAAAAATGAAAGACTGGTGATCAGAAAGTGATGTGAACAGGACAGCAAAAGCATGGAAAAGACAAAGGGGAAAATGCCGTTTTCCTCTCTGAAGTACATTAAAACTTACGGGACTCATTCAAAAAGAGAACAAGAGTGATTGCGCGCTCAAAGGCTGGATTTAAAATTAGTAATGGAGTAACTTAGAATTTAGAACTCTAGATTCAGCTGGGAAGGCACCAAGGCACCACAGCTCCTAACAGAGGTTAACAACTAAAACACGTACTTACATGGCTGAGTCTCACGTGGTCAGACCATGTTAGAAAGTTCTCTGTAGAAGCACTGCCACATCAGAAAACTCACCAGTAAAACCACACTGACAAGCATAAACTAGAACTTAATCACTGCACAGGAACAGGCAGAACTAGGAGTTGGAAACAAGGCCGCACACAGCAGCCACACTGCGCGGCAAACGCCACCTCACTGACATACATGGCATCTGTTTGCCTTTTTCGCTGTGTGCTTTTGCAGGGATATTTTCCTTAGAGTAGAGTTAAAGAAAACAGATTTGAAGTCTGCTTGTTTTGTGGGGCTTTTGGCTTAAGCAGTTATGAATTAGACGTGAAGACTTCACTGCTGCCTTAGTATGATTTGAAAACTGTGTACTTCCATTTTCTTTCATTCACACTTGCAAGAAGAAAAACTGTCCACGTTTTCAATTCAAGCTTAAGCCATGGACGTTGTTTTTCCACAAAACACGCACAGGTGCACCAGTTAATTCACAGTAACTCAGCACCATGAACTGCAGTACACAGGAGCGTAGATGTTACAAGCGTGTCTTAGGGACAGCAAAGGAAAGGCTCAAGACGCAGCAGCAGGGCGGTGCTTATGGGGAGCGGCCTCTGCTCGACTGCTGCTGGCCTCTGCAATTCCTTCCGCATCCAGCAGGAGGGCAGACGAGGCGCTCCTCCTCAGCAGGGATTTCTGCACCGGCCCCTTGAGCCTGCTTTGAGAATGTATGCTACGTTCTGCTTGCAGAAAGGCAGAAGCTGTTTTGCCAGTGCTTTTCAAGCAACACAGTACCTACAAGAGAGAAATTTAAAAAACTCACTGATTTACCATGTTAAAAAAAGATGGCACATTTATTGCTACATAAATGTTATATACATAGTGTTTTCTGTTACATTGACAGAAAGTTTTTGAACTTCTCGCTGCTGGTTGGAAAGGTTTATCAGCAATACCTTGAAATTTGACACAGGGTACAAATCTGCAATAAACCAACAATGGAAACTGGAGAACAAGATGAGAAGCAATTCATCTCGGACAATTAGCTCTTACAATACTCCATAGGTACTACACGGTATGCTAGAACCCTACTATGGTCTTACAATGCTATTGTAAATTTCTGATATTAATGAACAGGTTATGGTAAATAACCCTACATTTTTACTACCTAATATAGTAAAATAAAGTAAGAAACTTTTTACTGAAAACTTTTTCGATTTCAAAAATCTAGAAAGAGTAATATTTAGAATTCAAGAAATTTTCTTACAAGATTATTGTATAAAAGACTAGCTACAGTGAAAAATAAGCCAAATGTTTTTTTCTTTCTATTTTATGAAGGAAAGCTTCTGGGCATACTGCAAAGTCTAATATAGCCAAAAAGACAACAAGCTTAGAAGGAAAAAGGCCAGGCAGTGGTACGTGATCACTTTCACACGTCATAAGCAACAAATTTGTTTAGCCAATAAACACTGAAATGAAGAACAAGGCCACAGATATAATCAGGTGTTATCTGATGGTATATGCAAATTAAAGTAACAGAAATGAATCCACTATTTTCACAAACTGTTCTGTTAGGAACCATTGAAAACGTGAGCTTAAATTCATTAGTTTATTTTAACAATCCAGCTTTTGTTCTTTCAAATTAAACGACTCCAGAAAAAGTACTGCTTTGTTCCTGTTTTGTACGGTGAACCAATTACCAGTAATGAAAGATGCACTATATAAACAATAGCTCAGACAACCTTGGCTTAGGAAGTTTCCTCCCATGGTCATTGCAGTGGAAGACAGTTTCCATGGAAGTTCAAAGGGATTTTAACCATTTCAACACATTTGTGACAAAGGAATACTTATGGACACTGTTCTGGTGGAGAAACATTTAATGGTTTAATGTTAATATGGCTTGGGAGGGGTCATTTGTTTGCATTTGATTCACACTGATTTTTCTCCACTGACAAGCCATACAAAAATGACAAGATAACTGATGTACACAGTAAGGAAAAACTGGTGACCATTGCTCTTATATTCCACTAGGTAAATAAGCCCACCTTACTGGTGGCTATGTCATCACACTACCTGCCACGGTGAATTGAGGATTTTACCATTCACCAAAAATACAGCCTGAAAAAAATCTCCTTTGTATTTTAATGCATTTTGTGCTTACGTACAGCTAACACTTTACATGTACTATATGTAGTACTTACTGCTCGGAAAACAAAGCAACTCTAACAAAGTAGATTCTCCCCACCCAATTTACACTTCACGTTACAAGCTTTACTATGAAGCCTAGAAGCCTAAAAAGGTTTTGTTTATAATTAGAAAAAAAAACATTTGAGGAAAGTCTGAGGGAAAATAAAAATCAATTTTTAAGTCTACGAAATGTTATGGTCACAGCACTGCTCCTGTGGAGCCTGCTCAGGAGGCCCCTCACCGGCCTGAAACACGGAGCTCAGTATGGAAGGGTAACTATGACCATAACTGTTCAGATTACCAGAGACCAAAAATAACATAAAAAAAGCTATACCAAGGAATACTTTCCTATTGCGTGGAAAACACTAGTCATATGGCAAAAGGAGAGGAAAGGACAACAAAAGACTTTTCCCTTCCTTTTTTAAGACACTAATAGGTATGCTGGGAATGCTACGGGTCGACGGTTGTCACTGCTTTGTTCTCTGAATGTGAACAGCTTTAATAAATGCTGGCATCCAGCTGAAATTGTATCAGCTTTTAACATGTTAACTTTTCCCTTTATATGTAGACCTTTACAGTTCCATAACAATAAATAAAATTTGTAGTTACAATGCATTTGTCAATTCAGTTTAGGCACAAGGCAACTTCCACAATGAGTGGAGAGATCACAACAGTCTCTGATTGTGCAGAAGCGACACACTGCTTGCAACAGAATGATATGTTCAGAGTATTTCACGGGCTGAAATTCTATCTGAAGATCCTCTATCTTCAATCCTGATGCAGGTGTTGACCAGTAGCTTTGATCATAAGATTGCATTTGGGTTTCTTGCTTCAAGTGTTTTCTCCTGTCAGGTTTGTGTCTTCATATAATGTTAGTTGTCTGTGTCCTTGTGAAGAAAGGTCACCTTCTGTGTATCCTACCAATAATTCTGGAATTTTAGCAAGAAATTTGGGAGGAGAAAAAGATATTAGGAAAAGAAACAGTAAGAAGCATAATATCAACATTACTGAACCGATCTGAACTGGAATTTATGGCATTTTCAGTCAGATATGAAGTGCGGAAGAGTATCATACTGAGGGGTCCTGAAATCTTTTTTCCTGGAGCACATCCAGCACAGGCAGAAACTGCATAAAAACTAACAACATCCAACCTCCTAACAGGGAGGCAGGGCAGCTGCATCTCCATCCTGCTCAAACACCAGCATCTGTCTGCTATGAGCCAAATTTACATCAACAACTGAGTAGTTACTGAAATCTTCACCTGCTAGAAACAAGTATAGAAACAGGGCGTTATTTTCTCTTTTCTATTGCAAAGGCAGTTAAAAACAACCTTCACCATAGTTCTTCAGTTCAACAATTTATTTTGGTTTTAAAAATGTATGCAACTGCTGTAAAAAGTAACCAGGATGCCAAGACTAGCAAGAATTAAACATGTCCACAAATAAAAGCTTGACAATGGTCTGCCCTCTCGGGGTTAGTGGCATGGAACGGTTTAGTCTCAGGAAAATGACGTGTTTAGATTCTGGGTACAGAAGAAGCATTATCTGTGAAGCTGAGACCTAAGAAACTGCAATTCGATTTGACTTTGATCTGTGTATTCCTGTTTCTAAAATAAGCAAGAGACAGTGTCTAATTTGATCACTGCTGCTACAGACAGGCACCACCAAACACCTTTACTGTCTGTACTGCTCTACATGAACTATCTTGTACTGCGCTGCTTGGAGCATTTGGAAACACTGGTTTGTCTTGCAAAGCTGCACGCACTGCTTTTTGAATCTTACCTATCTTCACTAACACAGACTGTGAATTAAGAGCTAGCAATCTCTGCTGGGCAGAAGATACAAGTTAAAACGAACAGCCTTAGGGCAGACAGCAAACCTCTGTGAGATGAGAAGCATCTCTAGCTGCTTTTACCAGCATTGGGAAGCAATACGTGGATTTTTAAATGAACAAGTGATATTTAGACCACTTAAGTATATATAATCAATCTCTATTATTCTTGGCTTATCTAGCAAGCTGCTAACTACTCCTCTGATGTCACGCCAAGAAGGCCACCTGAGCCAAGAGCTTTATCCACAAACAAAAACACATGCAAAAGAAGAAAATTTCACTCTAATCTCATTATTATTATGGAACTACACAAACCTGCATAATTTGCTTGTGCTCAGAAATACGAAAGTACTTGGCAACATCAAGAACTTTATACTAGAGGCAGCACCACAGCTTAGAATAAGCGGATCATCTTCCAAATGTTAGCCAACAGAATGCAACAATCAGATCCAACGTCACCCCAGGCACCCCGCTCCAGACAAGAGACCTACCTGGCTGGTGTTCACATATGACCCATAGGGTTGGTAGTTTCACTCAGGCCAGGGTGGCTTCCTGGGTGTGGTGTTGGCGGCTCTGCCGATACGGCAGAAACTTTTTCTTCTTCCCTTCTCTTAAGGCAGGCTGCTTTAGGGTTTAGGTTTCGTTCTGCAATAGAAAATTAACATCCCATAGGCTGACACCAAAGGGAGTATCGACGCTGCAATAAAAATAGCTATGCAGCATCCCTGAGTTCTTAAAGGCGTATGTTAAAGCACAGGTGCCTAAAGCTGCAGACAGGCTCTGCTGAAAATCCAGCCCTGCAGCTCCTAAATTGGTGTTTAAAAAAAGAGCTTACTTCCTGCCTACATACACCTTCAAAAACACTGCCAAAGAAGTGCCTCTCTGTCACAGAAAGTTGCTACAAACACAAACCGAGAAAAACTTCCCGTAATTTGTAACAAATTGAAGAATTTTGAGTTTCGTTGATAGCTGAAGTCACACCAACCCTTCCGACATCACACAGCTTTTAGTAACATTTCTGCTTCTTTCTTTACCTTCAGTATTAGCTTGCTCTGAGAGCAGGAGGTAGAATTCCTAAAGTCAGCAATTCTCTTTATACACCAAGTCTGTGAAATCATCCAGCACCCATCATCATATTCTTCAGATTTAGCCACAGAGAGCAAAAGGAATTTGTTACCCTATTTCCTGTCCCATTGTAAAGCCAGTACTTTGTAACTGCCAGCTGTGGGCTGTTGAAGCACTTGCAGCAGCATGCTTCTACTTCTCCACTCAGCTTCATAGATGGAGATGTGGATCTAGTTTTCAAATAATTGACAGGTTCTAAAACTCAACCATTTCTGTTCCTCAAAATGGCTTCTCATGAATTAGACTGTAAGAGACAAATCTTAGTGGCCAGAAAGACAAAAGGTACGTAATATATTCTGTCAGCTGAAAGAAGTGTTTTTCTTCCCAGTACATACTGAATTTAATCGACATGCTGGGGCATTTTTCTAGCTATCAGCAACCCTATTTTGCACCTTAAGATTGCAGGTACAATTTTAACTGTGAAGAGACTGCCGAAACTGACCAGGCAACAGCAGCTCATTCAAAACCTCTAGCCCTCCTCTGCACAAAGTCCCTCTGTTAGCCACAGTTTGCTGACCCACGTCCATTTTACAGGGTGCTTCCCTAGCTAATGTGACAGGCAGTTCTGCACAGACTTGCTAATTCTGTTTTCATCCAAACCATTATCAACAGCCTCCCGCTGGAACTCCTAAGGAACATCACTCCCACAGAGTCTGCCCAGAAACAAATGCTAACTTCTCTTAACTAGAGAACTAGAACCAGAGAACCTTTTCTGTAGGTTTCATGTAGGTTCAAATGTAGCTGGCCTTGAAGTTTTACGAAAGATTTAATTATGCAGAAACTTCAAAAGGAAGTTAATTTAGAGTCATTTAAGAAATGGAGATTAAAAAAACCTCTAGCTTACAGTTATAAGCTTAACATCTGAAATGTGTCATTTTGAATAGCATCGATGACAGCATGAGAAGATGCATTACCAACAGAGAAGAAATGGTTGATGCCATTATATAACACAATGGTTAAAGCTCCTCTGGATGCCACACAAAGCTGTGGTCACTCAGTTTCAGGATACTTAACGGAGACCGGAATGGTGCAAGGAAAAACAGGGTGAGATGAAGCAGGGAACACAGCCTTCCAATGCACAGCAAGTAGAGCACAAGGTGAGACGTATGCACGAGGAAGGGAAATTCCTCAGTTTAATCTGTCTGCAGGGTAAGTCCACATTAATTGCAAGTATGTTTAGGGAAAAGGTTTCTAACAGTGTTACATTTTGGAAGCAGCCTCTGACCAAAGCCAAAGTGATTTCCTTCATTTTCACACAGCCTGTTTGATGTTTTTTAACCACTAAAAGCCATTGATGTTCTTCTGACTTCATAACAGTCAATCTCATCTTGCAGAGACAGAAGAGCATTTTCAAAAAAACCCCAAGGTCGAAGTCTCAGAAATGCTAAGATTAGCTGCTATCTGATCTGCACAGTAACACCAATTTCTGCATATGCCTTGCAAATATTCTGACTGGAGATACTGCATTTATTTCAAGATAGGTCAGCAGAGCTGTCCAAAAATCCTTTGCACATTATCCTTACATAAAAGCTTGCATTAGGTCACTCACTTTGTCACTCTGCACTGACTTTTAACAATTGCTTTGCTCCACTGCAAGCAGCTAATTTGGAAATAAAGTAAAAATAAGGTACACAAAAATAAGACATTGATGTCATTCAGTGGCATCAGTGATTCAGAAATGTAGCACTTCAAGTAAATATGACCACTGACATCATCGACATCTGACAGACACTCCCCTTCTCAATGCACTTGCAGAGAGATGCTGAAGATGGTTATTTAACAGCTCAAGGGAGCAAAGAAAGAGGATGCTCACCAGCTTAAGTGACAGCTTGTGAGTGGCAGAGGTGCCTCAGAATTTTATACACATCTTTGAAATTAGGTTTAAATTGAGATTAAAAGTCTTCAATAGCTTCTCTGACAGACAAGAATGCTACAGCTGAAAAACTAAATGCAATTCCTGGAGGAATCATCTCTCCTTAAAAGAAAGTGAACTGCAAAAAGAATTCTTCCTTCTGCAGCTATCAGTAAATGTATTTCTTACCTGGAAAAATCCAAAGGAATGGGGTACAGAAAATACACGCAAAATGAACCCAGACTCAAATAACAGAGCTGCAGGTTTCCTCCTTCTCCCTACAATACACTTAATGCAGAAACCTGAGGAAATGCAGTTAACTCACTACATTTAATATCTCAGTTGTGTGCGGTTCATCCTCAATGAGATCTCTTGTTTTGCTCCATCATCTGTACTACTGAACGAGCACTTGTCTGAACTGTAAAAGCAAGATGTGTCAACGGCTTAACTAATTCACCTAGAGCACGTGGTAACAAAACGCTGTGCGGCACAGGAAAGAACAAGGTGGGAGCACACACCCAGCGCTCCCTTCCTCCCCCCGCCCCCTTTGTTAAAAAGCAATTCCTTGTTTCTCCTAAAAAGCTCGTAACACAGCTGCAGAAGCCAAATGCTTTTGGCAACCGGTGCGCTGCGCTATCCCACACTGCTCCATGCTGAGTGCTGCAGCACAGGGATGGGCTACTGACCTCTCACTTGCTGCTCCAGACTGAGGATGACTGCCACAGCCTGGTGAAGAATCAGCAGTTTTGTCTGTGGTTTCTCACTCTTCAGATGCAGCTGACACATCCGGCCAAGTTCTTTAAACGCCTCGTTAATGTCTCGTACACGCAAACGCTCTCTGGCATTATTTGCCATTCTTCTCTCCTTTTCTCTTTCTATTTTCTGCTCTGGGTTTAAATCCTCATCTTCATTAGTACTGCTGCAAGAAAGCATAAATAAAAGTATATCAAAATATCACTAATAATTCAAGCAAGTCACCCCACTAGTTCCGAAGTCTCACTCTCAGAAATTAAAACATCTTCCTATTTACTGTACTTCATATTGAATGTATGAAATAATAATAAAAAAAGGTTAGATATTGATGCTTCAGTTCTCTCTCACACTTCTCTAAAAAAATCTTCAGTGGCTTTTGCCTAAGGAATATCCACAGAACGCTGCCTACACACTGTCAGCAGTTCTAGGCAGAGCAGAGGAAATGCGCTGCCTTGGAAGCAACACTGACTGCTGCTCGACTCAGCTTCTGACACACCTTTCAACTGCTGGGACACTCAGCTGTCTCTTCAGATGAAGAATGAATCATTTTCAACAAATAGTTTTTGCTGGTTTCCAATGTATCAGCTTATAATATAAAGGCATTCCAACAAACTGCCATTAAAAGTGCTCATTACAGAAGGTTTACTGTTGCTAAAAGATTTGCCTGGTGAGTTCTATAACTTTTTTTTTCCTCCCTTAATACCCAATTTAGAGCTAAACATATTTATGTTTATCGTTGCTTTTATCATTTCACTTATAATTACTATACTAAGTTGATAACTTTTTTTTTTCTTTCTGTATAAGACTGTCCAACTAAGCTTAAAACTCTGCAGAAACCTCTGCCCTACTGAAATTAATATGGTAAATATCATTAAGCGTGTTTTGGTACGATAGCACTGTCTGCAGTTAAAAATTCTGACTGTTTGCCATTATCTCCAATTTCAGTACTCGTGTCAGACCCACCAGGCAGATCCAACAGCACTTCACCTGATTTTATTCCACTTCTTTTGTCCACGGTGAGGAAATGGCAGGGATGTAACATATTCACCGCAGCCCCTGGTTCACCAGACACGGCTCTCCACCGCTACTGGCTCCCACTTGAAGTACAAAGGCTGTGTCTCAAGCACTCTTTGGAACTTGATGATCCCTGAGGTCCCTTCCAACCCAAGCCATTCCATTCTAGTCTGTCACAATAGCCATCTCTGGGCATCCCTGGGAATTTCAGGTGACTTTCCAGGAAAAAAAACTTCTATCCTGTATATGAGTAGATACTCATACTGTAAACTGTCTTTGTATTTCAGCTGCCTATTGATGTATGCACTGAGGCAATGCAAAGGCTTTGAAATAAACTTATTAAACTTACAGAAAATCTCCAACTGATGGAGAGCATTAATGAGGCACAAATTCTCGTTCATGTCAGCAACTCACCTTGTTCTTCCTCTAGATGAAACCTTGATATCCTTTTGGGAGGACTCATCATCTGATTTCATGTCATCCGATGAGGGAGGCTCATGTATATTTTCATCCTTCTCCTTATGCTCAGACTTGATTTCTGTTGGACCTATAGCCACAGACTGGCTCTGCAAGCCACCTGACAGTGCTGCGAACAAACAGATCCGTGTGAGCATCGCGGGGCCAGGCACTACCTCTGTAACCTCACACAGACACTGCGATGGCAGGCCAGAGCACAGCCAGCACTCTGGGAACCCAACACACAGAACCACATCTGCTAACAGGCTGAATACTTGGGAAAATTTCTTCTCAGAAAGAGCAGTGAGGCTCTGGAACGGGCTGCCCAGGGAGGTGTGGAGTCACTGTCCATGGAGGTGCTCAAGGACCGTGGAGATGCTGCGCTGAGGAACAATGTCAGGGAGCATGGGGTGGGTCAGGGTCAGACTGCATGACCTGAGTGGTCTTATCCAGCCCTAATGATTCTGTGAGCAGCAACAAAAGATGAACCCCAATAATAATGCTGTACTTGGATACGTGTCATGGGGTTGTAAAGGGATCGTAATTAAGCAAGAGCAGCCTAATCACCAAAAGACGCTGTAGAAGATGGAAGGGCATTTTGCGAAGTACGAAAATTTGCACCTCGGGTCTGGGTTGCAAATCTGAGGGCAGGTCTATAGCTGCAGTGACAGAGGGTTGGGCCTAGGCCAAACCTGCCATGCACAGCCCTACACGGCACAGGCACACTGATGAACAAGTGGACTTCTGTTTCCTATAGCTTACTCCTTTGGACTGAAAATTAAAGGAACTGTAAATAACTGTGTGGAGACACCTCCTTTTACGGGCTTGACTGAAATGGGCATCAGCTCACTGCAGCCCTGGAGGTGCAGGTTACATCCACTGAAAGCAGAAGGCAGCAGCTACACGCAGGGCCTTCTATGGAAACCAGGCACCAAGCAGCAGGGCAGGGCTGACAAGAGGATGTCCTCCAAATTACTGCAGTGATCCCTAACAGTGGTATTGTTACAGATCTAAAATTGAAGTTAATTTTCTTTTCTCTATCTTACTTATGTTCACATCCCCTCTACTGATGCACATTCACCACCATCTATAACCCTCATTGGCTCTGGATCATTTCAGACCCCGTTCAGCATTCAGTACTGCTGAAAGTTACCTCGGTAGCTCTCTTGTGTTTTGTGATTTAGTTCTGTGCTCTGAGCAGAAACTGTACTGGGAAGAACTGCGTGGTTGCTGTTGAGGCTGACGCTTTCCTCCCGATGAGCCCCAACCTAAAGGAAAGCAAAGCAAATACTTCTGTCAGAGATGCAATTCAAAGAAAGTAGTCCAAAACCAGAACTTTAAAAGACAAGTTATTTGCTGGATTAGAGATCAGAGTTCAGGTTCTACCTCAGCAAGGGTTGGAAGGCGCTGTTACAATATGCCACTTGATGACAGCACATTGGATTAAGCTGTGCTCCAAGCAATGACCAACACCTGTCTATAATAATGTCACAACCTCACCATTCTCTCCAATATTACCCCACAGAACAACATTTTATTCTTCATTTATACCTGGGAAGGATAAGACTCGATTAATGTTAGATTGCTTTAAGGAGCTGCAACTGTCAACCGCAGGGCTTGTAACAATTTGATCCAGAAGGGAAAGTCACGGGGAGCAGTAATTTTCACTGCATGTGAGTGGTTTTTGTATATGCAATGGACAAAAGCATTATACATGGATATATGTACAAGCACACAGTTAAAAAACACAAAAACATCACATTTCTTAATTGCTGAAACAGGATTAGGAAAGAACTAGGTCTAATTTCAGAATGTTATTTTATTCACTTCAATATTTTTCTCCCATTTTCTCCTTTCTCAGCTACGTACATTTTACTAGTCCCATCACTGCATCTGATCATACCACAGTAATCCAGGCATCCAGCAATTCTCACCATGCCTCTGCTGGTAACACGTCATTTCTTTCACAATACAACACACACTTCTAATAAGCACTGAGATGAAATCTTAGAAAATAATTATTTTCAAAGTTCCCATTTCACACTTACTCGAGTAAGTTGATGTGAAATGACACTACTGCAATGTAGCTATGCCTGCACGTACTCAGCTTTAACAGGTACATTTCTTAAAAAACAGCTGCTCAGTACTGATTAACATTGTCAGTGCAAACATAAACAAATAATATTCTTCAGTTTGCAAAAGGAAGACATAAGGATACACTGCCTGAACTTAAGTAATTTGGAATGTGGGCCATGTAAAGCTTTTGATTCAAAGAGCACAGAAGTCTTTTAAATATTTATGATACAACCAACGTAATACAATTAAACAGTTAAAAATAAAAAGAACAAAGATGAGGGATTCCACTATTATTTGTATAGTTACAAGAACTGGCTACAGATGAAGCTTTTTACTGGAACAGTAGCAAACATGTCAACTAGAAGATTAAGCCTTTAATTAAATAGGTTTATTGCCTGGAGTTACACATGAGAACCACTGTTTTCCAATAAATCCTTCAATCCTAGTAAACTGCTGAGCTTTGAATCCCTCTTGAGTAATTAATGCAGCTTTTACCTTTCATGTCTTAGTATGGATTTTACCCGGAGAGAGATAAATACCCTTATGCAAGTTTATCCTTTGTTTAATATACACTCGTTCCTGTAAGCTAACACAGGAACAGAAACAGGAAGGGGGACCCCCCAACCTGCCATCGCATCGGGTCACTCCGGGCTGCAGAAAATCTCACAGACAGCACAATACCCACTGCTTTCTGAGGCACATTTCCATCTTCCACCTCACAGCTCTGCGAGGAGCTCCCTGAGGGCTGCAGCCAGCCCTGTTCCACTGCAGCCCGCAGGCAAACCCGTGCTGCACACAGCTCCAGAACTGAGCCGACAAGGGACTGCCCTGCCCCGCTGTGGTGTTTTCCTTTCTCCTGGTCATGCTTAGTCCTAACACAGGAGGGTGCTTTTATTCAAGCTACAAACTATCCATCACCTCGAGGGCAGATTTTTTCCTGTACTTACTTCTTAAAGAAAGGCAAAAAACTCTTACAGCTGTGCCCAAAGCCAACAGCTGCCAGGAGCCTGGCAACTTTCAAACCTAGAGCGAACCTAGAGGAGCAACAGATTAACACATTTATTCTGATAAAGGCAAAAAATAGATTAGGAAAAAAAAAATCAAGACAATGCTTCAGTTCTTTGAACAGGTCTACAAACCCACAGCACGCCATTTAGATTTACGAGGTCTGTGCAGGACTCTCACGGGCTGCAATGCTGCAGAACTGACCGCAGTGTGTTTATCTGCTCTGTGGGGGATACCCAGAGGGGCCAACAGGAGCCCCAGACCAACCCGTGCTGAAGCTGCTGCATCCCACACTGAGCCCAGGAGCTCCATCCGGTCCTACAGACCCCACGCACAGTGACAGCTCACAGGTACCAGTCTGGAGCTCCTCTCTTTACACACCAGGTTGGTACAGTCGGTCCACTTTTGGTTTTTTTGCCCTCCACTCTGATTTCACAGGAAGATAAAAAGACTGCAGCGTTTATGTTTAAACAGAACACAACTTTTGAGCTTCGTTAACATCTTCTGAAAGACATTTCATACCACCACCACCAAGTCTTTCCCTTATTTCAGCACAAAGCCACAGCTGGACAGAGGGCCGGCATCGGCCTGCGCTGCCTGCCGGGCTGCTCTCCTCGGCTCTCCTCACACTCAACCTGGGCCCCTCACTGCTGCTGCTGACAATGCCCCCATCACAGAAACGCCCACACAGTACCTCAAGGGCACACACAGACCGAGAGCTCTGCCGTTCAGAAGCGGTATCTGAATGCATTTGCACGCTTACCAGCCCCCTGCCTGCTCCTGCCTGCCAGAGGCGGAGGGGCGGCTGAAGCGTGCAATCTGGACTATTTCAGCATAATGACGTTAGCAGAGCTCTCTTTGTAACCCGATTCCTCCCACGAATGTTTCTCCTCCACTTCCTGGCGCACGCAGCTCTCCCAGCGCCCGCCATCCCTGCACAATGCTGGGCCGGTGGCTGCAGGGCCGCCGTCGGCACACAGCTGAGCCGTGCCCGGCCCCGCACCAAGCGCCGCCGCAGGAGCACGGCAGCAGCACCGGGCCGAGCCACAGCTTCGTCCCACCTCACAGCCGATGGCGTGGAGCGCAGGTCCCCGGGCAGTGCTTCTGATGTGGGCTATTAAAAGCCATCCGCTCCCATTGCGCTGTCCCACCAATAATGACTTGCAGCAGTCAGTTTTATAAGCAAACAGAGTTAATTCATCCTCTCGTGAGCTGATGTAGCCTGATTTTTGTGATCTCTCGCCAGTAAACCCTGAATGCTCCGTGCAGCATGGAAGCCACCAAAGAACTGGACGGGGCTCAGAAAGCTGTAGCGTCAGGGGCAGGGCTGGAATGTTTTAGAAAAAATCTGAAAAGCGACCAGCCCAGAAATCGTGCCTCTTAAAAATACATGTCGATCACTCGCATGTTCACTGCAGTGCATTTTTTCTCTGTATAATTAAGATCTAATTAATAGTTAGGAGTCATAACAAGCCTAAGTTTTATCTCAGTCAGTAAAACCACAACCTGAGACAAGCATGTCCTATACGTACAACCGCCCTGCTGCTGTATTTATCTGTATGAACAGACAGCCCACACACAATTGGACTCGAGATCAGGAGTGCAGAACTGAGCCTGGTCAATGCAGCAGTGAGGCCTGAGATCTAAACCAGAACACGGGGCTCCGAGCTTTGGACAGCAGCACCAAGCTGCGCAGCGCACGGCCGCGGATGGCACAGTGCTGCCTGCAGGATGCACTGATGGGGCGCAATGGAAACCTGCTGTTCATCACCGGCTCCGCAGCTCACGCTGCAGCATGATTAAAAGCCTTCACTCATATTTCCCCTTGGACTTATCTAAGCGTATTGAGAAATATACGCACTGCTCAAGCTGCAGCAGCCGGTCACTTTGGCCACAGTCACTAGCATCATTTTAACTAGAGTGAATGTAATAAAGACAGAGAAAAGGACTTTGGAACGAGGCTTTTTACACGGCAGACAGCTCAAAGCCTGCAGCTCCAGCAGGGCTTGGGCAAGAACAGAGCCTGGTGCTGGCGAAGCTGCCCAGGTGTCCTTTGGTGATTTTATGCGACAGCAGAGGGGAAGGTGAGGGGAAAGCAGCCATCTTCATAGACTCCTGCAGTACCTGGAAAAAGGCCTGCAACTGGGGATTGAGTTTCATCCTTAGCTGAGTTTCCAGGCCTTTTATTTATTTATTTTTAATCAATTCAGGCTGTTCTTTTTCCATTGTATTGCAATGACAAATAAAAAGCAGCTTGAATAAGAACAAAAAGACTATTACTTCTTAACTTTTCAATAATACATGAAATAAAATACAAATCAACTTCAAAGGCCACTTAGCAAATATTTGATGAGTTTGAGATATTAAAAATCTATTTGAATAAGTCTAATGGGCAGCCCAGCTAAAAAGAAAACAAGAACATTCAGAGCGAACAGGAAATGAAGTCAACCAGAGTTTTAAAATAAATCTGGCTCAAAAATTAAGCAAATGTTAAAATAAAACCATGTCTGGTTACACTAATTACATAAAAAGGAGTTAAATTACTCATTTCCTAGCTCCTTCTGCCAACATCATCTTCTTCAAGGGAAATTAAATTTATTTTTTTCCTTTTCCTTGCTACAGAACAAAACTGTTTTGTAGAAGATACTGCCGTCCCGCCCAACCCCCTCAAGGAAGTTTCATTTATTGGTGAATCCCACTGAACACTTTTTGACCAGAAAGCCCTACCAGCACATCAAACAAACAAAGGGAAACACGCTTAGTAACCATGCCATTTCTAGCTGCACTATCAGCCAGTACTTACCATTTTCTTAACGTCTGCAGGAGGTACTCTGAAACTAAGAGAAACGTCATTTCTGAGCAAATTCTACCTCTTAAAGCTCAGCTCTGTGCCATGCACTCTGCTCTTTCACATCCCTATTTCAGGGAAACAAATTCTACAAGTGCTCTTGGGGACGAGTAGGCAATGAGCACTCCAAGCACTGCACCTCGTGCCCCTGCAGCATTACCGAAGCAGCCGCCGCTGCTGAACCCCTCCGTCCCCCCCGCAGCCACATGTGCCACCCTGCGCTCTGCGTGCAGCTCGGGATTCCATCCCAAGTCGTGTCGAGTTCCTGCAATTGCAAATGATGTCAAAGGGCACTCTTTGGGGACTGGGCAAGGCAGCAGCACGATGCTTTCTGCTGAAGCCAATTTTTCTGATGTAACTTTGATTTGTTAATCCAAAAAATTCTTTAGCTGACTTTTTTTAAAGCCAAAACTGATCTGCAAGTTTGTTTCACCAAGTGAGGGGAAAATACAAAAGTGAATCTTTTTTTCTTTTTTTTTTTTTGTTGATTTCCTGACCTAAAGATATTCCTATCAGGCAGCAACCATCCTTCAAGTGAAACTGCAGAACAATCATCGTAAGATAAATCAAGTTTATATTACATTTAATTACACACTAACATTAAACTACAGCAGACCAAGGAAACTTCATTTGTTTTGGAGAGTCATTTTCTACTGTCACCCATTTTAATCAACACTGAGTTGATAAATGCAGCACAGCTCGGTCTCCACCAGAAGCAGACTTTGGTACATCCTGGCACGGCGTGCGTCTGACTGAGCGGTGTCAGAAGGCTTCACAAGTTGCAGAACAATTTTATCACTGCAATTTTGGTCACCCATTTTACCCTACACCATGAAGACCTACAAAAGAAGTTTCCTTTTGCATGACTGTACTACAATCTATTCTAGAACATGGTAAAACTTTCCCTCCAGCAGCATTCTTTAAATATTAACCACGAGGCAGTACTAGAAAAAATTCTGAAGTATTTATGTATCATTTCCTTCATTACTAAAAGCAACTGTGAACTTGTACAGAGATCTAAAGCTGGATATGCCATTGGAAAAGCAGCCCCCCCCCAAAGCCCCCAAACACACGCAGCTTATAGAAAGTAACCAGTTCTTTTTGATGTTTACTGCAGCAGTTCTGAAATTAATATAACTGGATGTGTGACGTGCAAATGGGAGAGCCTGGAACTAATTCTGTTTTATAGAATACAAACCCTTCAGCAATCGGGGTACCTAATTATTTTGATGATAGGTGAAATTTCGCCTTGATCACACAGCACCCAGCTGCGAATCTGTTTTATAACAGAAAATTTCACAGCGTGTAACTGGTCTTTAAAGTTACACTGTAAACATGCAAACACATGGCACTGCTAAAATAAGCATGTTTTTAAAAAGCTTTTTCCCCCTCAGTATTTTTGAGAAGAGGGGAATGAAAAGAAAGAAAAAGGGAAGTGAGCAACTCCACAAATATATTTCATTTCCTACACAATGCCTTTAACGCGTTTCTGATCTCTGAAAAGCTTAACTACATTTTTCCTTCAGAATAGTTCACATTTTTAAAGAAACTAAAAGGGACGGACTGAATTATTTAACTCTTCTTGGGGATTAATCTAAAAGTTGTTTCCTCTTCATTGTTACTTACTCTACAGCTGTGCTCAAACTCCTTTTCATTTAGGGAAAAAAAAAGTTTAATTTTTGAGCCTGCACACACTATGGTTCCACATTCCAACAGCTTCCTCCCAGTCCTCTGCCAGCATCTGCTATTGAAGACTAGTTCCAATTTACAATAAACAGCTTTTCCAGACCAGAACACTTGAAATTCAGTCCTTCTCGACTGCTTTTCCCATTCAATCTCCCTATTCACCATTTCAAGGAGAAAACTGTTCTGCCAATTATTACACATCTGGAAAAAATGCATGTATAAGCTGAAACGCTCTCAGCAGAAAGTTTCAGCTTTCCGCATATGGTCACAGCGGGATTTTATGGGCCACTGACCAGGCCAAAGTCTAAGTTTTCCCATCTTTCTCCTCCCCCCCTCATATCTGCCCACCCCACTCCAAACCCTCTAACTGGAAACCCATAGCAGGTGCAAGCTGCCTGCCATCTTCTTCTCTACAATAACCTCCAGTAGTTTTTCCCTGATAAATACAAATCCTGGAGTCCCAGTGTCACTGCCCAGGCTCCACGACTACTCAGACACACCAGCTGTCATCGCTTTGCACAACTACACACACGATAAAAATACGGTTACCATTGACGCTTGTCTGTTGGCTGTTACAAGGCTAGACGCTCCATAACTTGAGTTCAGGCTTCCAATTGGCCCGTTATGGGATGGTCCCAATAAACTATGTATGTCTCCATGGCCACCTGATAGGCTTGTTGAAGGCCCCACAGCATGATTTCGTAGTACGTGGATGGCATCATCGAGTCTGTCCAAGCGATCCTCCATACGAGACTGCTGTTGGATTTAAGAGGACCAGCAACAGTCATTACTGAGTAATTCTGCAGACTCTTTCTACTGTAACAGTTTCTACCTTGGAGACATTAAAGACAGAAGATGAAATATAGTATCAAAAGACTTCAAAAGCACCTACCAGCACTACAAACAAACAGAAAAAAGGAAAGATATCTGGAGATCTTGCTTAAGATAGCATTCATTCCACAAATAGGTGGCAGCTTTTAAAGTGAAGCTTATTATAAGGTTAATATTACTTAGCTTCCATTACATGGCATGAACAAGAAAAAAGGAAGTGCTACAAAATACGCTAATACTGGGCAAGAAAGAAGGATCACCAAATCAGCCTCAACACGCTGGTAACAATTAAGAGAGGCAGTGGCTTTTTGAGAGCCAGTACCACAAAAAGACTGGACAAAAGTTACTTTCTAAAACTGATCTTTAACAGATATTTCAGAAACAAAAACAAGTTCCAAATGTTACTGCAGAATAGGTTTCTGCCTTAGATCTATTTTTTACTTCAGGAGACAAAAAAAAATAAGAACAAACAAAAAAACCCCACCAGTTCTGACATTGCAGCTCTCTAGAAACTGAAAGAGCAGAATGTTGGAGTCAAAGGATGGGTCATGGGCTACACTCATTTAGCTTTTAATGGGGAATCCGAAGGAAGCATTAATTGAAACACAAAAAGGCACCATCTAAATTGAAATAGTACCTCACAGACATCCTTTAAGAAGGACATTGCATCTTGCAAATGCTCGTGAAGTTGCTGCTCAACTCGATTTTTCTGGCAAAGTCAAGACAGAACAGGAAGCAAAGCATAGGTTAAGATTAATTCAAAAAAGAGGTGAGGAAACAGCTGATGTGCATGTCAGCAATAAATTGTTAGTCAAGTTAATGCAACAGAAATCTGATTATACCAAGATAAGAAAAGGCTAATATTTAACACCGCCGTTATGTCAGGATTCTAAGGTGTACATATCAATTCAATATAACTGCAAAAATATTCAAGAGAAAAGTGATTTAAATTTATTCTTGCTAGACACAGGAGAAGAAGTTATCTCTGTGGAAACCAGAAATAGGCACAAGTATTCAAAACCCTTCTCAGTGTTCCCTCAAAAGTTTCCCCTTTCCTTCCCAATGCTGTATCAGAGATTTAGGGAGTCAATAACTTAAAGCTTTTGCTGAAGCTACAAGTCCACTTTAAGTTTACAACAGATCATTTAGCTTTTCTGTAATTAATATGAACTAATTAATAAATGAACATTCCCTAATAATAAACAATAATAAATAATACTTTAATGACCGGGTAATGAAAACAAGGCCAAGGGATTACCATTTCAAGGCGAGAGGGGGAAGGACGAGTAAACGTGAAGGCATGAAGTCTTTATCTGTTCTGCAGACTGAACTTTAGATAAGAATTAGCCATGGATTTGTGAAAAGGTACCAGAATCTCATAACAGTGCTTTAGCACCAGCTGTCCTCAGCACAGAAGCCTGATGCCCAAGGAACAGATGGTGAAAGACACACCCTGCACGTCTTATATTGTTCAACTGAACAGGCCATTTGTTAGCAAAGAATTCATTTGTAATGCTATCCTACTGTTCCCGTTAATGATATGCAGGATTTACACAAAAACAAGCCTTCAACTCGTAAGTAAAAAGTAGTATGTTGCTTTCAACAGCTCTTACCAAGGAGTGTAGAGAGTTTTCATAGTTTGGAGATGAGGGGGCTTGTCCTCCGCTCCTAGACCACTGACTGGCACCTGTCAAAATTGTCTAGGTTAGCTCACAGATTTATGCAGCACAAGCAGGAAACAGATGCTGTACTTCTTAACATAATTAAAACCAACATATTCTGCATAAAGGTAAGCCAACATATGGATTTACAAAGGAGGACAAATTCCTTCATTCTGTCTCACTGAGGGATAATTTTTATATCCTGACATCTGTAGGGCTAGATGACAAAGCAGTGACAGCTTCAAATTACTTCAACAATACAAAAATTCACCCAATAGTTACACACAGTACCTGAAATTCCTGCCCTGGGCAAGCCTGCATTAAAAAACAGCCCGTTTCTTTTTCCTTCAGATTACGTTCAGCAGATGTAAGCATGCCTTAAACAGCATGGAAGTTTACATCAAAAATATTTAAAGAAATCCAATGGACCATGAATTAATGATAACCATTTATTTATTATTTATTCTTATATTACATCTCTCTACTACAGAAGAAAATTCGAAGCAGGACCTAAAAGCTTTTTCTGCCTTGTGTACTTTGTAGCATTTTTATTTATTCATTCAAAAAATAAAATAAAATAAAATAAAATAAAATAAAATAAAATAAAATAAAATAAATAAAATAAAATAAAATAAAATATCAGATCATAGCATGTTCCAAGTTTGGAAGAGTTTCCATTTATTTCAGATACACTCAAGGTAAACTGGAGCAGATTTCAGTTCAGCTCAAGAATCACTCACCGTGCAGCAAATCCACAGTTATGCCCATATTACCTATGTACTGCAAATTCAATACACACCAATTCTAATCTGAATAAATGCTCTTAATTATTATGTAAAATTTAGAAATAATGAGATGTGAAATGCAATAATTAATAAAGCAGTACTTTTAAAACAAAGTCTGAAGTTGTACAGCATGTATTTTCCTCAACAATAATGCATCTTTTATAAAGATACTACATGAAATTTTATGTCCATTAGAGACAGCTTCCTTTCAGCCATACAAATGTAATAATAAAGCAATTACATTAATAAATTATGGACATACAATCCAAAGCAGCTCATTAAAGGAAGAGCCTGTGGGCTTGTTCTTTCAATAACAGCCAGAGCTCTACGTCTGGAAAACTGGGAAAGGTTTAATAACATTACAGTTCCTTTGTTTGGGGAGCTGCAAGTAGTTACCTTTTAAAGAAAGAGTTTTATTTAAGAAAAGGACTATAGCTTTCACAGCTATTAAACTAGCCAAGTATTTTCTTGCTAACTGAAAAAAATCAAAATAAAACATCTCCAGTTTCATAACAGCTCAGAGCTCCTGTAAATGTGCTCTGGTTCTCTTTTAAGATACCACGGTATCACAGAGGAAGGTTATCATCACAAATTTTCACACTGGTACTCCAAGTCTGGACCTGTAGCTCCTCTCTGCATGACTGCCAGGAATAATGCCTAGAGTTTAAGTCATTTTTGCAAATATATTACTGAAGCAGCTTCAGAACATGCGTGCTTGCTTTAATCTTTGACTTTTTATGAGGTCCAAATTTCATTTCTAGAGTCAAAACCATAATAAAGGCCTTAACAAGAGCTTGCTACTAACTAGCAGGACTGAGCGTGCTACCTCCTACAACAAAGCAGCAGCTGAATATTGAGCAGAGAGGCAAACCGCTAAGAAAACACGTATCTCAACGCCTGCACATCCAGCGTGATCGCGTTCTTAAATGGAGAACAGTGCTATTTCCTTAATGAAAGCCTAGGACAAAACTAGGAGGGAAAACCAAACCAAGGCAAAAACCCGTTCTCCTCTTGACCAAACACCCCAACTGGAACCTGCAGTGTCTAACAGCTCCTCTAGTAACGCTAGAGCGCTTTGGAAGCCCTGTGCGTTCTGCTCCCATGTCTGCAGGTTGCCAGATGGCACTGATTTCCTGCTTCCCTCATTCCACTCCCCCTCAGAGAAGTTTGTGCATGAAATCCACCAATTATGTTAAAAAGCATCCTGGCACCACAAGCCCTGCAATTAACAACTGCAGCTTTTAGTGCAGCACCAACACAGCAGCACGAAAAAACAAATAAGCCGGGCAAGTGCTGGGATTTACAGGGGTCATCGGCAGTAATCATGGTAGTATTGTTCCTCCCTCTGAATCTCCCCAGCACTAATCCCCTTGCTTCCCTTTCAAACAAACACACACCAAAGGGGGCCAAGGGCTGCTCCTGCATCCTCAGAGCTGCACAGCCATTCTGATGCCCCTGGGCCTGCGAGGAGGATTCTTAAAGCACCGAGGCTCCCACTGATCAGTTCTGTATGTAGATTTCACATACGTGCATGCAATCATTAGAAGTATGCAAGAAGTAAAACATGTCTATGTACAATTAGAAATTAAATGAGGGTACTGGAGGGTTTTCACCACGTCGTCTTCAAAACTTCTACTTCAATTAAAAATTGCTAATCCTTTATGCAAAGAAGAACTCGGCAACAAAACCATTTAATACTCCAACCTGGCTACATGTACTTTAGTGCCTCATGGAGTGACTACATCTCTACTTGACAACTGAGGGACAGGTGAACTATGCCTTACTCCAATCCCAAACAACAAGAAGCCCAGGTAAATAAACATCAACCTTTGCCACATTGCCACATTGGGAAAATCGTAATCATGGCTAAAATGCTTTAAAATACATTATTTTAGTATAGTAAGACATTTGCTTTTATCTGCAGTAACTTTTTGGGTCAGGACAGAAAACGGCTACCAGGAGTATAAATAACAATAAATAGAGGAGTAATTACTTTACATTGTGCCTCACTGTATTCTTAGTGACTCATCTGGGAATAAAGATAAAAGTCCAGATTCATAAATGAAGGTAATTAACTACTGGAGCAATTTACCAAAGGCTTGATAAATTCTGTATCACTGAAATTAAAGAGGGGGAGGGAGAGAGGGGGGAACAGAAGGAGGGAGCATGGGTAACTGTAAAGCAGATGCTAAGTTTGTGGTTGAGTAGGACTTCAGTATTATCTGCATCTATCAACTGCTCTCTGAGTCACCAGAACCCGGAATAAAGAATGTCAATCAAAGCGCAAACTGAGGAGTTCTACACTTAGCAGACATCCCCACAAAGGTACCAGCAGTAAATACAAAATCCAAATTCTGGAGACCTGAAACCTGCATTCTAAACGCAGCATCTAGACAGCTCTCTCCTGCTCAGGAAATGTAGGTGTGGGATCTCATCAGGAAACTTACACTGGGTTCTTCTAAACTGCAAATTCTCCAAAATGTCAGAACGTTTTCCTTCAGCCACGGAACTATTTTCAGAATTTGCTTTCACATTACGAAAGACAAGAGTAAGAACTTCCTGGTCTGGCCTGCCTTTTCAGCATGACACAGCTACACACGACTCTTTTGTCAACTGTAATCACTAAATCAAAAACTCCATTAATCCCATAATTACTCAATTTATCATGGATTTTTCAGTTACAGAACAGCTGTTCAGGTATGCCATATCAGATACTCCCTAATCCATTAAGTCCACAGATAACCCAAACAGTGATCGTTAAACACTGGTGACGTATGAACGATTCACATTTTGTGAGTGACATTACATACACAAACAGGCAAATTCACATCCATGTGTGTATGCCTGGACTTTATGTGCAGTGACTTGACTGACTCACCTGCATTACCCAAGTTTTCAACTAAGCTCATTCTGTACATCTTTCACTAGAAGCTAATTTTATTAAAAAACAAAAGGAAACAAAGCAACTCTGGCAAAAAATGTGACCATCAGCCAGGAATACACAGGGGTGAGTTAAACAACTGAGAATGGGAAGTGTTTTACAAACTTTAAATAATTCAGCGAACTGCACTACAGGAAAGAACAGGGTTAAAGTTACATCATCTTGCTTGTAATTCTAGTTCTTTGTTAAACAACAAATTTAAGTCAATGGAGCTTTCACAGTCCTCTCTGTACAGAGAACAGCTGTTCAACTTTTACTAGACAGCTGAGGCCACAGTATCTGTGAAAGCTGCACTACCCACTAATAGCTGTAGGCAGCTGCCCATAGTTCATCTCCACACTGGAATGCTTCTTCCCACATTCACACCAGTAACACACAAAGCACAGGTGACAGAGGTGCCTGCAATACACAGCCTTTATTTTGAAAGAATGCCAGAAATTCTTCTCCCATAGAATGAAAGCATTCATGAAAGATATGAATGAAAAGCTACCCTGTGTAAAAAATGATCTCATAAACTACTGTATTTTCATTAGAGGGAACAAACACCTGCTGTGTGTCACTGAACGCTGCCACAGAATTTCTACATATAGCTTAAAACAACAAATACACAAATCACTCTTGCTTCCTTCTCTGCAACAGCACAGATCTGTACAGACATTTTTATAGTTGATTTAGTAGTAGCAGTATATGGTTAACCAATGTTTTCTAAGATCACTTTAGTAGAACTAATTTTCCATGTCAATTGTCAGGATTTAAGTGAATGCTCATAAAATATTTACAAATCCAGACTTATAAAACTAGGCTTAACGCAATGGAAAAATCAACAAAATACAGGATTAACCATGTAAGGAAGCTACTGCTGCTCCCACTGTGACTGCAAGTCAACAAACAAGTACTGGTAAACAGTATGCATACCTGTAAGTGGCGATGGTGATCCAACTGGTGTTGATGGATTTGATGGAAAACTACTGCTGGTATGATCAGGAGAATAAATCTAACAACAGACAAGAAGTTTTTGTATCAATACATATAATACAAAGTAAAAGAACTACTAGGATTTCTTTGCATGCTTTTAATTGGCACTCTTGATGCTGGCTTGACAAAAAAAAAATCCAATAAAACCCAAACCATAGTTCTGCTTTTTACACTTTAAAATGTTCAGAGAACTTTGATTTTAAGGCAGTCATCAAAATAAGCACAGCCCATATTTGATAGCAACACAAATATAACCATCGTCCTGCTACTTCAACAATAGAAACGTCAGTCTTTTTATCAATGAAGGCAAACGATGTATGCAACCCATATGTAACAGCGCACAGATAATCAAATCATTTCAGAAAAACACAGAGCAATAACAACTTCCAAGTCCTTAGCGAGAGAAGAGCTTTTATAAGCCAGTGTATTATCTTCTAAAAATTAATTCATGAGAGAAAATTGGGAGAAAGCATTCAGCTCTCATTACTGTCCATACCCCCAACACAAAACCATGCGGAATTGTTGCTTTTAATACACACTGCCGCACCTTCAGTTTTTCTTATTGTTTTATCAGTTGCTCCCTTCAGATGAGAAATCTCCACTTGCAGTAAGTTAATCCTTGCTATTAATGTAATAAAACGCCCCCATAAAAATAGAAGACATAATACCCAAAGCTCTAATGAGAACTTAAAATTTCAAGATTCTTCAAAAAGTCATTTTGTAAAAGGAATTGAACAGACTTAGAAGCTGACTACGGACTGGAGAACATATTTTGTACAGGTCATCAGTTCAAACCTGTTTTACTTGAGCAGAGACCAGGATTTGTTAGTCATCAGACAGCAGTTAGGAAAATCTTCCCTGGCAGAGTGGTTGATGTCTCTTCACGCAGACAATGACATTTCAACATTGAGCTGACAACTGAGACTTGGTTAAGCTGCATATTCTGTTTTGTGAACTGACAAAAGCAGGACCCAATAAACCAGACGCCCCTTCCGGGCCTGTCATACTTTCACATTAGAAAAGACTCTCACCTCCTTAACAGAAACACCTCATCCCTTTCACACACGCTACATAAAACATTCTGAGAAGAAAAGTAACATCACTACAAAATAAATCCTGGTCAGGGATCAGGCGTCAGTACGAGAACTGCAAGGAGCTCCACAGACAGATAAAAAAACTGAAAAATAAAATTCTGCCAGGATAAAGGAGCTTCAGCTTTCTTTGAACTGACTGTTTTCCAGCACTTCACCTGCTTATTTTATTTCACTGTATTTTCTAAGAAGAAAAAACAACAGCAGCAGCAGAAAGAGCCGCAAACAACCACAAAGCCAGAACTCATCCTGCATGCATCCCTGGCTGCTCTACTGTTAAATGACCAATGATGAACAACCCTGACACCTTCTGCCAGGCTTAAACGGTAACATGCCTCATTTTACAGCAACAAATGAGACTCCTCCTCCTATCAGTCATGGTCCATTCCGATCAGCAGGGTGCCAATATGCCAGGGCCTAATGAAAAGGCTCTCAGACAAAAGCCGCACAATTGAGAGCCCGCAGAGCCAAACCTCGGAGCTGTTAGTCCAATTTTTTAAACACTACAGTGTACATTTCAGTTAGGCTTTGTTATGCTAATGTTATTGAGTCTAAAGCAACAAAGAAACTTAATTCATGAATTACTTTTAGAAGTCAACTTCCCTACATTTTCTTTCCTTTTGTTAGGGGACCAGTGGCTATTTAACTACCAGATCCTACAAAGGGCTTTACCCCAGTTCTGAGGTAGGAATCAAAACATAAGTTATCACAAAGAGGTCTGATATAATCAGCAAAGTTAAACAGCCCTCCTGTTTGATCTCCTCTAAATTAAAGACCAAGTGTTTTGATTTGGCATTAGGCGATGAAATAAACCAGATGTTTCTCCTGCCATATAACCCTCCGTGGGCACAATCTTAAAGGGTTATTGTCTGGCAAATGTTCAGGGAAACACATTAGAAATGGCACGAATACCCAGATTTTCTTTTCTTTCTATCTATACTAGTTCATTATCCAAACTAATGCATAATCCACAGGGCTTTGGGAACTTTGTGTAAATACTTTCATGTACAATTCTCTTTCTTGCCTACCCTGAGATTAAGACCACAATTATCCAGGCTTAAACCTAAAATAAAAGAACCTTTGCAAATGTATTATCTGGCCTTACATGTTTAATCACATACTATTCTGTATGGTCTTTAATACCTAAACTGAAGAACAAATGTCGTATCCTCTGATGTTTCGCACATGAAAGGCCTATTGTGAGACGTACATCAACAGAATTCTGCAACTGGAAATTCCTCCCAACAGTTGGAGCGGTAGCGTTTAAAACCCTAACAGAGGCGGCCCGTCGATCGAGCTGCCGTGCTTACTGCAGCTTTGTCCACACGGACAGATTTCCACAGCCGTCTCTCCATCAGAACTCAGGCTCTACCTTCAGCAGCAAGGCAGCACTGAGGCCCAGCCGTGCCCCCGCTCAGCCCGGCGCTGCCGCCCCACTGCGCGCCCGCAGCGCTGGGTGCGTGCGGCTCGGGGAGCAGATGGAGGAGGAGAGGGATTTTGAGTGTGCAGACTATGGCATGTGCTGATAGAGCAGATGGAATGCATCACCATCAGCTACGACAGAAATGATTTATGGAATGACCTGGCTGCTCCTGCCAAGCAGCAACATGGGATGACAGAAACAAGTTTCTATGACAACCAAAGCCCACCCACCAGTTAGATTAAACACTTCTGCCCCGACTTCCACTCCCAATATACTTAGAATTTTTCTCAAAGCGTCAGCCTCATTTTCTCAGCTAGTGATTTAGGCAAAAACACCCGAGGACCTTTCAAGCAGAAAAAAAAAGACAAGAATATAATAATAATAATAATAATGAGAGTAATGGAAAACATCACCAAGTCCCCCAGATCTCACTGGACAGCACGTCAAACTTAGAACAGAAATCTGCTAGGGCTGCAGAACAACAGATACCCTGAAACATTCACAGAGTATGCAAGCACTGCTATTCCTAGCGCTGAGCTGATGTCAGTTCTTTTCTAACAGGTCCCAGCCAGACAAAAAGGAGAGTGTTAACTGCCCTGTGTACTTGTGAATTGTTGTCCTGTTGCTTTTGGGAATTCAGCAAGCAGATAACATTTTTCTCCCCAAAGCCAGCAGGTCAGAGTTCTCCTACCCAATATGGACATTACAAACATTATCAGATCTCGTAATCTTTTAACATATGACCCTTCCAAGGAAGCAGAGTAATAAGATCTGTGCAACTATGCACATTTGCATTTACTGATACAACTTTAGGGAAACAGTGTAACCCAGGAATGATCTTTAGGGGCTGCAAGGCAGTCATTTTTATCTAAAGAACCAGTCTGACTACTTGCTAAGCAAAAGTAGCAGTACAAGGAACACGAACAGAAGAGCATTCAAAAACCTCAGTTTTACAGGGCCACTGAGAACACATTTTGAAACTTGAGGCAAGACCTGCGCCATAAGTAAGATTAAAAATATGACTAACTAGAATGCTAGAAAAGAATACCTAAATTTGTTATGATTTCTGTTTACTTTGTATAAATAACTTCATTTTTCAGGTGCTCAAAAATTTAGGACAAATGCAGTTCAAAAAGAAGTCAAAACAAGTCTTCTGCGAATGAGAGCATCATTTTCCGCTTGTCTTTTTGTGGACATCAGTAGAGTTTCTTCACATATGAAATCCCAATTTGATATTATAAAACGAACAAAGTTAAATAAAGGAAGCAACGGTCAACATACATCATTAAGACCTGAGTATTTAACTTCTACTCACAGATGCCAATGCCTTCCCAAGCGCATCGCCTGTCTGTGAGCCTCCAGCACCATTTCCTCTGTTTCCTGCAAGGTGGAAAACAAACCCAATTCTTATTTTCAAAGCTGAGAACTTCCTTCCTTTTTAATATTTTATTCATCACAAAACAGTTGAGAAACCACTGGTTAAATGGATATTGAGGAAGTCACTGTCAACAGAATCAGTTTGCATTATACTTAAAAATTTCATTAGAACAATCAGATTTAAATTTAGATGTTCTCCTCTTAAAAAAAAAAAAAAAAAAAGACCAACAAGTAGTTAGAAAAAATGACTGAAATGGTCGTCTCAGACCACCGACTAAAGACAAAAACAAAATACTAATTATATTACTGCAGCTTATTTCTAAGCTATTATCACAGAAGTGCTGCAAATTTCCTAACTCTGAAAGCTGAATGCACTGAGCAGCTCCTTGTACACCTCCTTGCTCCCCTGCTCTAGCTCCTGATGCTGTACTCATTTTATTTTACAAAATCCCTGAAAAACTCTGAACCACGAAGCTTTCTGTTGCTCCTGACTTTGCTGTCCTGTTGCATGCAGGCATCTTAGTGTGCCCTTTTGTTCTGAACACCAAACCAAGAGGAAGCTAGGAGACCTGCCCATTAGAAGCACAAGAAGGACCTGAATTCTTTAAAGCATCTCATATTTTGGATAAAGCAGAATCTTTAAAAGACATTCGTTCCACAATTTATCAGCTTCCAGTCAAAAACCTTACTGTGAGCAAGACCCATTCAAACCTGAAATCCAAATCATCCAACTCCAATGTTGTTTTTGTGGCATTTTAGAAGCAGATTCATTAATTGAAATTCTGTTAAAGATGCGAGTTGAAAACATATTCCCAAATCAAAGCCAAGTGTCACTGCTTATTTAAAAGGAAGCCAAGTGCAAATCACATCAAACTGAAAAGGGTCATCTATAACCATTTAATTTCTATGTCTGTATCAGAAGAGACGTAGTGCATCATTACATCTATGATCTTCAGAAGAGGGGAAAACTAAAAAAGAGGCCAACTGTCAAAATAGGAAGCACTTATTTCATCTGTGTTCTGATCAGAAGCTGATCAAAAGGATGACAAAGGAAACTGATCAGATCATGTCATATTTATCAAAGATGGACACGGAACAGATTGAATTATACTTTGTGCTTTCTAGGATAGCATGGAAGAGGCTAAAACCAGACATGGCAGTGGCTACTCAGTCAGCCCCAAATCAGTTACAGGAGAAATTTACCATACAGCTCACAAACCTCCCTGAAGTCCAAAGAAACAGTCTTTCTGCTTTACTCCAGCACAATATATGGGGAATACAGGAGCTCTGAGCACTGTAACACCAGACCTGCTTATGGGAATGCTCATCTATACAAAACTGTAGAGGGATAATTGCTATTAAATGAATGCAATTTCTTAAGCATACAAGTTGACTGCAAAAGCAAGCAAACCAGTAAATTGGTTGAAAAACAATGTGGCTCACCTCAGCCATACTGAGAGCAGAAATGTCACAGTGGTTTGATATCGCTGATCTACAAGCACACTATCAATTAAATCTTAATGATTTGGTATATGGTGCAGCCTAAATATCATCTTCTTGTAAATAAAGAAAAAAGGAAAAGGAAAAAAAGAAAGAAAAAAAAAAAGGACTTTTTACCCAGAATATTGTCTGATCCATTGACAGGTGGAGTGTGTGAGGCAGCTACGTAAGGTGAACTGCTGGTACTGCCACGATGGAAGCTAGACATTGGAGGAAGACTGGCATTTATATCCGTAGGTGAGACTGAATGCGGGGGATAGCTCTAAAAATAAGAAAAACAGACATAAGACATTAAATAGTCTTTAAATAAATGTCAATATTTTAAGATACTGAATATACAACACCAGCTCTTTATTAAAGAAAGCAACTTGTCCATCCTTTGAACAGATCAATATACAAACACCTTTATATAGAAAATAAAAACATGTAAATTGACACAGTAAGTTTATGACTTCTGACAAGTGTTTTCTTTAACTGCCTACATGAGCAGTGAACAAGACACAAATTCCTGCAGGAGAGATTCCCCCCACACAGGCACACGGGTGTGAGTCCACGCGGTACGTACCAAACGGTCGTGTGCGTGCAGGCTGCCGTAACTGCCAGACTGCGACATGTGGGAAGAGGAGCCTCCCAGCATTCCACCGTAGCCAGGCTGGCTCATGCCATTGGATGAACTCCAGAGGTCAGAAGAGTTATGGGTCCCATCTTTAATGAAATGTATATTTAATCATAAAGAAAAAAAAGGAAGACGTTGCATGAAGAAGAGTACTGAATTCTGCGTTTACAGATTTATTTGAAAAGAATATATGGTTCAGCTACTCAGCAGCAAGGAAATGGTGCCTAGTTTATACTGTGTCTCCTATGTTCCTTTCACCATGCTGCTGCTATATTTATTATTAAAAAAAAAAAAGAGGCTTTGGAGCTGAAATGCAATCCTACCACAGCTGAGAAAATACCAAGTACTTCTGCTAATTACACAGACCTTCAGCAAGGCCAGATTTATATCAAGAGTGTTGATAAAAATTCCAGACTATAGAAATAATAAAAAAGGGAGCTGAAGGGAAAGAAGTTTGGCTAAGGAGAGCTCATCATAAACATACAGTAAAAAAAAAAAAAATCTATTAATCTACAACAAGCAATTTATAGTCTAAAATACCTCAGTACCACAAAAATATGAAAACATTTAATAATAGTAAATTCAAGCAACTGAAATTACTACGTTACATAAGCCTTAAACCCAAGCATATCAATGCAGCTTTCCTTCTGCAGTACAAACTGAAGTGCTCTGTAAACTGCCATACTTAGAGGCTATGCTTTCAATATGCTCCAAAAGCTCAGAGTGCAGCATGAGCTACTTGTATGACGTGAGGCCGTGGAAATGAATTCTGCTCTCGTTATGTTCAATTCAAAACTCCTTATTTTTGGCGTGCTGGATATACAAGCATTTAAGAATCTGGACTGTTAGTTGACATTGCACAGTCAAATTCCAGAACAGTCAAGAAGCCCTCACCTCATATTTCTCTATCACTCCAGTGTGCTGCTCTGAAGCCCCCACAAATCAAAGGATGAGGGATTCTGTCCATCTGGCCTGGTGTATAATCCCCTTAAATTTCAGTCAGCAATTAATGTCAGGAGAAAAACTTTAAATCAACGGACAGCTCCCTTCATCTAACTGTTTAAAAAGTATATACAGCACAACCATAAGATCTAGAACAATATGTCACTTGAAGCTTGCCCGCTGGTTCCACATAACAGTGGCTAACTTCAAATTCCTGCCTAGAGAACAAGTTGTATCACCCAGATAGAAAAGTGTTTTTTACTAACCTTGCATAAAGAAAGTGCTAGCAAACATACTGCTTGGTGGCTTAGGAGACGGGTAACTTGGAGATTCTCTGTTGAATTCATCAGAACTCGGAGATGGTGCATACACCTAAAGATTGGACAGTAATAAAAGCACTTAGTAGTAAAGTAATAAATAAAAGCAGCTAGTAACGTTTGAGCGTCACGCATTAAGAAAGCCTGAACAGCATACAGACACAGAAAACCAAATAAAAAAAAGAACAGTGTAGCAAGCTGCAGCATTTGTTGCCCTTGTTTTATTTGCTTTTTAGCAAGTTGCCACAGTACAGTGGAACTACAGTAGAATGATCCCAACAACACGCTTTCTGGTGTGCCAACTCAGCCAGGTGGCCTGATAAAAGCTTGAATGCTGATTTTGCTTTCTAAGTGCACAACTCGTACAGACTTGTTGCTCAAGACTAAAAAAAAAAAAAAAAAAAAAAAAGCAAGATAAAACAACTGGGCCCCAAACAAATTTTATTTTAAAACAATTGTATGCCTGTTTGAATACTTAACTAGCTGGCATCCCAACAATCAGAATGAAAAAGAACATCCAGTGACAAATGGAAGCACTTCAATGCAAGCGTTTTATCATCCATTCAGAAACTCGCACGCCTTTGTGAAGTTATCAAAAATAAACGTAACACAAGTCTTGTGGAATAATCTTCTAAGTGCAACATCAACAAGTTGTGCTTTTTTCCCCATGCTGGCCTGGCATTAAAGAAAGCCAGCAATGTGCTTCTTTCAGTGTAACAGCACCCCAGAATGACCATTTTCAACTTGCAAAAGAACAATTTCCTTAAGGTAAAAATTATAAGAAGCCAAACAAACATAATGATTAGAAGGATTTCACTACAGCAGCTCTGGAAAAATAATAATTAAAAAAAATATATATGCACATATCTGTATGCATACATGTAGATATTATACATGTGTGTATATATATACAAATATACATATACACACACATACACGTAACATACACAAACACACAAAGCATATTAGGAATAATTCTGATCAAGAAAGCCATACTGAGTCTTGAAGGACTCTGCTCATAATGTGACCATGCAATTTCTTCATTAAGTCTTTGATTTGATACACACAGAATACTGCAACATGACTAATTTATACTGAAAAAAAATTAATACAGTGGTGAAGAATATCGAAGTGCAACACTGAAAACAAAGCCCATTTTTACTACTAAGTAAAAAAAAAAAAAAAAAAAAGGTATTTTTATTTTGAAATCGTTCACCTCACTTGTATATTCATAACGTTTCAGATAAAAGAAACACGTGAAGAATTATTTTAAAGCCTCAAAACCTACACGATGCAACTTCAGATGGTGCACTCTGCCCTAAAATTCTGAAGTGGATATTTTTATCCATTTCTATGCAAACAGAGGCCCCGGGCGTACCTACAACTTTCCCATCTCCTCCACCCCTTTCATGGCGTGTTGTTTACCAATCAAGAGAAGGGACAGGAAAAACAAGGCAGCCAACAAAAAGCTTAGCCTGCTAAAAGAGAACTATTGTTCTCCGGAAGGTTGAATGTTCTGACACGGGTATTTAGAAAGCGAACTGGGTAAGTCCCTACCGTCATTTGCATCCCAATACCCCTCCTCCCAGCTCCCCGGCCTGCTGCTGTCAGCCAAATGGCCGGGCATGTGCCCGCAGACAGCGCCTGACCGCTCCGAGCCGGCTTACATCAACACAACCTCGGCAAAATCCACCAAGCTGCACGATGACGGCATCAGCACCGGGACGCCGGCACGAAGCTGGGGCTCAGCCGCCGACAAAAGCACGTAATGAAACGGCCAGGGGACGGGAGAGCCGACAAAAGGGAGTCAAGTGCAAAACTTAGGGCTTTTAGCTGCGCGTTTCTTTCCGTGGTTTTGCAACAAAATAAAGGGAAAAAGCTATTTTAGGAAAGAAAGCCTTTCCGAGGCGCTTTTGTTCGGTATTTTACTTGCAAATTTTAGGTCTCAAATAAGTGTAAAATAGGGATGCTCATCAAAGCTGAGTGACAGAATGACAATATGTTATAAGCCACAGTAACAGTACATATGTATTTACTATATATGATGAATGCATGTATATTCCATGCCTCTGACATATTTTAACAGAAACGTCACTCTGTCAAATTGTAAATACTCCCAGTCCTAAGACTACAAACATATTAGGCAAAACTGGGCTTAATTTACAAGTTCCGCCGCGCAGAATAACGCAGCATATGCTGGAGCTGATGGACAATCTATCACTGTCACAGGACAGCAGGGGAAACAAAGCTTTATGACATTCAGCACTGACACGAAGATGTACACTGATTAATGTGCAATGATCTACGATGACGAACGACACTTTTAAACCGTAATGTTATCAATTAGATTGGTAAATACAAGCTTCAGATTACAATTTTGCCGTTTCGCGCAGTCTGACGATTTCTAAAAAGCAATTATCTCGAAAGGCAAAGTGAACTGAAAACCTCCTACAAATGTATCACTTGCAGATCCGTAAGTAGAAGCCATTTACATACTAAAAATGTCACGAATTACATCAATGTAAGAGAGGCCCCCTCGCACAGCTACATGAAAGCCCTCGCACAGACACGTAACTTGCTGTAGTTTCTGCTTGTTTTGGTATCTTAACTCTAGCTTGCAAAAACATAGCTGTGATGTTATGAAGCTGCACTTGTGCCAGTCTAGATTTTTCAGATCAAAGAGCTCTTGCGGCAAAACACAACTGATGTGGTCTCAAAGACTTCATTAACTCCAGATGTGGGGAAACGGCCAGCCAATTCCACAAAGGGAGCAAGTCTCTTTTAGTTACAATCAGAACTACCCACAAATTAAAACCAGGCCTCTGATGTCATCTGATCACCTGCAGATGAGCTCCAGGTTTTTTTCTGGTTAATGACCTAATCATAATTTTTATGTTGTGTTACTCCAAAAATATTTAAAAGAAAAGGGGAGGATTTGCTAAGATTAACCTGAAGTCCATCAGATGCGAAACAACAAAGGTTTTCAATCAAGAAGTCGATGATGAAAACCACAACGGGAAGCGGTGGATCAGCTCGGCCGGCTCGCCGCCCTCCTGGCCCCGCACTGAGCAGCCTGCCCAGCACAGCCTGGAGGCAGCCCGTGCCCCAGCCCCACAGCGTCCTCTTCTGCGACAGCTGGGCAAGGCAGTTAGAAACACGATGGGGCTGCTCGAGACGGTCTCTTTTAGCTGTCGAACACTGCCAATCCAGGAAGCATCGGACCAGTTTTTCCTGGCTGCCGTTCCCACTAAAAGGAGGAACGCGGTCAACAGGTCACCCTGCCAGCCACCTCCAAAGCCTACAGAGCATCTCTCCCGGAGGCACAGGATGCGCCTCAGCCGACCAGCACAGCGCTGCCCTATGAATGGGAAACTCCCTTCCATAAACACCCAGAAAGAGTTTTTCAACTGACTGATCGAGGGGAGGACTTTTTTGGAGCTGTGCTAGAACACCCATTAATCCTAACGGTGCTCTGCTTCTGAGGGCTGGATGGCCTCAGAGGAGGGAAGTGGGACAAATGAGTTGCAAGGAACATCAAAGTAAACACCCACTTCTGTCTCCTCCGCACCCCAAACTGCTCCACATTTCTCCAGTGCAAACAGCAGGATGATGACGAAGACGGTTTGGGGGCGGGGAGCTGAGCTCCAGAGCGCAGAGCTGGGAAGACATTATCTGTATCCATCGGGTCTGAGCCAAACACACGCATCATCCCCTTCTCAAATCCGCCATTGTTATTAACATACTTAACAAACACTACCGTAAGGTTCAGCCCGAACCTCATCCATCAATCAAAGGATTATGAGATGTGCTTCTAACAGAAGTGCCAATAATGTGAACGTTTGGAGATTCGGGTTTTCCAAACTCAACTCTCAGTAAAACTTGAAAGTCTCACTCTATGAATGCATTTAATAAATATGACAGAGTCTTCCCCTTGGCATATTTCCTCTCAGCCACGTCTCCCCTAATCTGTTTCAAATTCTTAAATATTTATCAATGTTCAATATTAATGTTAAAAGCAGATTACAAAACAGCAATGAAGCAATCAGAGCTTACTTCTGATGAGCTCATGCCATGTCGAGGCCGAGTCTCCCATCATGTACACTATTTATGAAATTACAAATTACATTACTCACTTAATTCCCAGTTATTAACAATTTTTGGAAGTCCAGGACAATTATTTAATGAGCTGCTGGAGACAGGCAATTTTTTGAACGCAGCAGAAACGGATAACCTTCCCTGCAGCTTGTAAGCTCTGCTAACTAGCCCAGCTACATTCCATCAGCATCAGTCATGCACTAACCAAGTGTGCACCGATGAATGATTTGTACATGTGGCAAAATTTTACAGCGTCTATCTGCAGGTTTTGTGGCAAAAGCTAATTCTGCTGAAAGGCAGCTCTGGGAAAAAGGAGACTTGTTTTCATGTTTATGATGTTTCTGACAAAATCTTGTACTAAAACCTCCCTGCTTTACAGCAAGGCAGAAATTGCCAAAAACAGAGGTACACTTCTGTTTAGTTGATATTTAAGCAAGATGATAAAATGAAGAGGGGCTCTAATATACAAGCAGATCCATATACCACATCCTAAACCCTATTTTTGTTTCTAGTACCAGATGTAAGGGTTCGAATGCTTCCAAAGCTCTTCTCACCACGCAGAATGAAAATAAAACAATCCTCAAAGAGAGCAGAGCATCTGCCTTGCCTGCAAAGCCAAACAATTTTTAAGGATGGTATAAAATTTAAACTCCTTGAAGCAGCTAAACTGAATTCCATCTTAAGTAAACGTTTATGCAGTTTAGTCGTTCTGTATGTGTCCATTCAGGTAGTTTTGAAACGCAGAACCCCACTGCCATCACACAAACACCTCCTAGCTTCTCTCCCCGACAGTGACAATTTTCAAGTCGTATTAAAATGTGATAAGTCAACTCATCAAAAAATCCCAAATTCAGTTTGTTCTTTTGACTTTCGAGTAGGGAGGAAAAGCACTAGAATTAAATATGTATATGTAATATTTGAAGACTCTTTGTCCATTTTGTTTGAAAAACAAATATTTCTTGCCATCCTTTCCAAACTACTCTGTTACTAAAGAAAGCAGACATCTAAGTATTCAGAATCCCCTAGTTAAAATCAGATTTTCAAACAAACAAACAAAATCTATGAGAACTTGAACTGAATCAGCTCATTTCTTGATGTGCTCTCTCTCTAGATGTCGGAAGAAGCTATCACAGTTGTGTGAGGAATCCCCATCACACCAGTGACCACAAAGACAGATAAAGCAGCAGAGATAAAACGCTATCTTTTGCATCTGGTGATCTTCTTTCCCCTGAACTCGCTAGTGCTCTCCATTTCTGTGCTTCCAATAGCCTGCTGCATTTCTACAAACAGACTGCAATATGTGCACGTGATTATGAAAGCAATTCCTCCGAGCAAGTGGGTGTGCATTACTCTTTGGTGCACACATTTTGAGAAATATAGATCTGTCCCATACAGCACCTGATCCCATCCCCAGCTGCTTTCATTTGCCCAAGGAAATGGACATAACCTTCGTTTTAAGGCATCAATAAAGCGTGCTGCAGACAAGACACCCTTCTGGCAGGGGACCGCTGCTCACTACATCGGCAGTTTAACCCCATGGAGTGGAGCAGAGAAAACTCTATAGGGCTGATGAGCTGGAACCTGCAGTACATTTTGGTCGTCTGGGGAGGGGAAAAGAGAAGAACAGTGAGAAACAGAAGAAATCCAGCTGACCAGTACTTCCTACCTCTCTTTATTCAATGTCCACAGCAGCGCACCCCAGAGATTCTCCAGACGATCTTCTATTTATCCTGACTTACAAATGTTAGCTTTGACCTTGTCTAAGTTGCTGCGAGCAGCACATGGTACAGAACACATTTGATTGTACTTTTCTGCCTGTAGCTAACTGGCCCAACGCTAACAAAAGCAGAACTGAGCCACTCTTCCTAACACCTGGCTGCTCAAAAATTTACTAACTGAAAACATTTGGCATTGATGTTAAAAGACGCGGTACATTATTTACTGCATAACAGCTACAAATAGGCACGCTGTCAGGTCACCTAAGCATCAGACAGCAGTGTTAAATACCTTTAGCTGTGCTGTAACTCAGAGCAATGGCCGCAGGACAGGCATCTTCTCCACTGAAAGTATCCAACATGCACACACACATGCGCTCACACCTGGTGTTCTGAGTCACATATACACATGCCTGGCTATGTATGCATACACACGGACATGTTTACATGCAGCCTTTTACTCTCAAAATTCTCAGGAAAACCAGATGTTCTCTAAACATCTCAACACAGGCTCATTTACAGAAACAAAATCACCAAGCACCACCTATTTTCCTAAGTGATACCTTGTTATTTTTCTGTCTTTAAAAGGTACTGTGGAAATTTATTATGAATGATGCAGTAACTCAGTAAAGGGCTCGTTGGAATCTCAGCTTACGCTGAGCAGAAATGAATGCTATGCAATGATAAAACACAAATAGGTATAACACACCAACCATACGATGCACAAAACACAGCACGTAATATTCACAAATGAATTCCTACGTGAAATAGTAGCCATAGGTAATACTGTATCTTAAAGTGATTTATTTTAGCCATAACTGACATTGTTGCAATTTATTTTCAAGTATTTATACAACAGGATCACAAGATCGCTGTAAAATCAGTTAGAAAAAAATATTTCTTGGCTTGACGGTGAAGTGAAACAACGGGAAAACTCATTTCAGTCTTTATTTTATTCTTAATGCACACATAAGGTATAAAATATACATTCTTACTATTTTGAAACCATTCCATAAAATTTAAAAATATATATCAACGAATGAAAAAGTTTCCTTATTCACCAGTTAAAAAAACCCTCAAAGCTTCAAATAAAGTAGTATTTAGATTTGTGCTATTACTTTCCCTTAAATAGTTTTCCAGGTTTTTTTTGTTGTTTCTTTTTTTTTTAGTATGTTTGTGTGTATATATATATATATATATATATATTTTTTTTTTTTTTTTTTTTTTTTTTTGCTTCTCAGTCTACAGCACGGCTCTGGTAGAAATCCATGGAGGGGGAAAAACAAAATGAAAGTAGAAATAAAGGCAATTTGTAGCCATAATTTTCACAATTTGTTAAAAAAAAACCAACAAAACACACAACAAAATGGTGCCATCTTGGCAACAAATAAGAATAGTGCCCATTTATCAACAGGTGAAGGATGGAGGGAAGGGGGGAAGAAGAAACCCTACAACCAAGGCTGAATATGTTCTAGTTCAGTGCAAGCGCTTTACTGTCCTTTATGAGGGGGATCGAGATCTTTTTAATATTTAATCTGATAGAGATTCTTAAAATGTGCTTTTAATTAAACCTATAGGAGATAATGGTAAAACTTCACTCCTTTGCAAGGGATTTCTATGATAACGCCACTTTTAACTTCCACGTTTCCCTCCTCGAACACACAGAAGTTACAAAACCTGAACCTCTTCTAATAGTGTAGAACAAAGAAGTTTTTAAAAAATGAGAATTAAAAAAATTGCAATTTAGGTGTAGCACACACAAGCACCTATTGTGGTGCTGAGTTAATTATTTTTTGGCTCAACATCAGGCTGCCTTCTGGCTTAGAAATTGAGAAGTTCTGAAACAACAAAACGTTCAACAAGAGTCTGAAATTCAGCACTTCTGCTGTGCGCTGCCTGTGAGTAAATCAGACCTTACAGACATCGTAAAGTACAGAGGAACACTGGGATCCCAAACCCCATAGTTCACATAACCTCACACAAAGTTTATCAGTCCTAACTGATCAACGCAGTGAAGAGCAGGAAGATGTAAAAATTGGGGTACATGCTGTTTTCTCATTAGAGAAAGCTCGATCTCCACATTTGGCAGCCGCAGTAAGACGTGTGCTTAAAGGGACCAGTGCAGAAATCACTCCCCAACTTCACGTATCCTCCACCTATGTATTTAAATTAATAACTTACTCCAACTTGCAGAATTCCTGGGAGAGAACACGCTAAAAAAATAAATTAAAACTCCTGTGGCCAACGTGATACAGGACCATCATATGATTTGTCATCTATTTACTAACTCCTCCAGCTCATAAAGGTCACCCCTGACCCGCACCAGGCACATGCTATCAATTTTCCAGCCACGCTCCCCTCCCTACAGTACCAGCGCTTCCATCCACTCTACGCCTGGAAATACTTAATAAGATCAAAGCTTTTCTTCCTGCTACAAGAACAAAGAGAAACGCTGTAATAGAGCGATCTGCGTTCTCCAAAGAACAAAATCGAAACTCCATGCGAGTTATATTCCCTTTGCTCCAGGGGTACCGTACAGTTCATTTTACTTAAGCCTCGTATATATCGCCACATAAAACTTCAAACGGATCGCCGCGGCCGAGGCGCAGACATGAAAGAGAAGCACGGCGGTGCGGCGGGCGGGCAGCTGGCAGCGGGACGCGAGGCGGGAGCGGGGCGGCAACGCTGCTCCCGCCGAGCCCGGGCAGCCGCCGCCTCCCAGCGCCGCGCGGGGCCTCGGAAGAAAAGTTAGCGGGCGAGGGCAGGGCTCGGCGAGCCGGGCGGGGGAGAGACGCCGCTTTCTCAATCGCGATCGGTATCGGCGTCTCCCCACGCACTATTCGGGGCTATTCCGAGCGCAGCCGCGCACCGCCCGGGCCGAAGCACGCAGCGCGCCTCGATTCGCACACGCGAAAAGCGGCAGCCGCGCTCCCGCGCTCGCGAATGTTCCCCCGCCCGTCCCGAGGGCGCCGCCCGCTCCGCGCGGCTTCGAGTGGAACCCCGGCCCGGCCGCGCCGCCGCAACTTCGCTTCTCTCGGGCCCGGCCCCGCCACGCTCCTCACCGCGGACTTCCGAGCCGTCCCCGCGCAGCGCGCACGGCCCCTCTCTGAGACCGCGGCCCCCTGCCCGCCAACAGGTTGCCCCCGGGCGGCGCGAGGCTCGCCGAAGGCTCGCGCTGCCCCGCCGCGGGGAACAAAGGCGGCCCCTTACCGTCTTGCCGTTATAGTAGTACATGAGGGAGCTGCTGCCCACGCCCGGCACGGGGTAGGCGCAGTACATGGCGAGGCGCCGGGCTGCAGCCCCACTGCGCCGCCTCCCGCCGCCACATCCGCCCGCCGCGCCGCCCGCGCGCGTCTCCGCGCCGCCGCGCGCCCCGCGCCGCTCAGAGGGCGCTACGCAAAGCGGGGCGGAACCATCGCGGGGCGGGGGCGGCCGGCGCGGGGCTCGGCGGGCCGGCCCGAAGGAAGGCGGCCTGGAGGCGGGGGGGAGTGGGGGGGGGGGGGGGGGGTTGGGCGCGTGGAGAGCCCGGGGCGCGCGGCCACGTCAGCCGCGGGCACGCAGCGGGACGGACGCGCGGACGCGGCCCGGGCGAGCGCGGGTGCCGCTTTCCGCTCCGAAGGAAGCGGCGCGGCTGCGGCGGCGGCCACAAGTTGCCTCCAAGTTCGGCACGCGGCGCCGAGCCCCGGCGGCCTGAAACAAAGGGCCGAGCACAAAGGGGAGCACGAGGTCCGGCCCGGCGGGCTGCAGCAGCGTCTGCTTTGCGCGCTCCTCCGCGCTTTACCTTACACAGCGCGACGGCGGGCTGAAAACGTGACCTCGCGCTCTCTTTACATTGCGTAACACATTCCTGTATGGAAAAATAAAATTTGCATGTCCACGTAAGAAAGAAAAGGGGAAAAAAAATCCAACAAAAAACTTTGGCACGTGTCACAGAACTGTGAGTTACACAATGCTTCAGACGGGCTGCAGCTTCCAGCCCCCGCGTCCCTCAGTATTCACACAGGATCCGTGCCAGTTCGCTCTGGTTTTGCTTTCTTCACTCAGCAGCGGCACTAATTAACAGACTGGGACCAGGCAGAAGCGGGCGAAGGCACAGCATCGCCTCCTCACCACCCGACAAAAGCAGGAAAACGCTTCGGGACAGGGGAAACGGCAGAGCTCAGCACAGCACTGCAGGATGGACCGAGGCTGCACAACCTGCCTCGGTCAGCCCAGCACCATGTGCGTGTCACAGCTCTGAGCTACGGAGATCTGCGTGGGGACAGACGGACTGCAGAGGAATACTATGATAGACAAAAGCCTTAGGTCTGTTGTGCACCCCTTATCTCGGCATGTAACCATGTAGCACCTGTGAATGCACAGTACAAAAAATAACTACACCTCAAGCTGCAATCCCTCTTCAGTGAACTCTTCCAAGCAGTTGTGAGACGGCTGTGCTCGGCACACACATCCTGCAGCTCACATCTGCTGAAGCACTCTCACATTTTCCCCCAACTCCAACTCTACGCCCACAGCCGCCTCGCCCTGCAGCCAGGCCAGTGCCCCACAGCTCCCCTGCACAAAGGCGCAGCAGCAGCTGCAAAAAGGAACATCGCGCTACTTCAGACTATTAAGCGCCAGCCCCGCAGAGCGACTCGCAGCTTCCTTCTTCCCCCAGGGACCACAAGGACTCATTCTGGCCCCCAGAGAAGCTGTAAGAAGCTTTGATTTGTGACTCACAATGCCATTCCTTAAATCTCACTATCGTTCGGGACTCTACAAATGAGATATGCTAAAAGATCTTCAGATCTTTGTGCGTGCTACTTCTCACAGCACACCGGACTTCAATCATTTAGACTCATGTAAAATGTGCTTTCAGCATTCAGGGGTTGGAAAAGAAAGCCTTTTTTTTTTTTCCTCTCTCTTCTCCCTCTCCCTCTAAAATAAATCAAGCACACAAACTTTACTTTTAGATTCAGTTCTTTGAAGTAAAGGCTGTCCTCAACCTCTCTGAAATTGCTCCCATACCTCCACATATACACGCTCCATTTTCAGAGCAGTTGTATTTAAGATGAAATCCCCTCTTCAATGCTAAACATGATGCACTTGTACTAAAAATAACTGGGTAGATGTTACAACCTACAGTGGGAAAGCTAACTTTCCAGCGTAGCACTGGGGTGTGGACATGTGCTCTTCACGTTATCCTGTACCTATATAGAGCAATTGTGATGAACAACGCCCAGGTAACATTAACTGGTAACATTTACTAACACAACTAACATTTATCTGTACAAGGACATTACTGGCATTGCTCATCAGCACATGGGTAAGACAAAAACAACAGCAGAACCAATAAAGTTGGCTACTGCCACATCAAATACTGTCAGCTTGCAGACAAATTAGTTCAGTGAGTGGTACCTCCACAGCGATCCAAGAAACAGATTGGATCCTGGAATTATTCCCCCACAAATCAAACGTGATAATTTCATTTTACCAAAAAGGGAAGTACTTGTCCTACCCTTGGCTACGTCGACGCGAATAAAATCTGAACGCACAGTACTTGAAATTCATCGCTGTACTTGCTCTACATCTACCACACTATTATTTCTCACGGTACTTTTGTTATGCTGATTCACTTAACGGGATCAAATCATAATTCCATCAAGCATATCAAACTTTAACCCACAGATGTTTACTTACACAACAATAGATGAAAAATAGACTGAAAATGGAATAATTTGAAAAGGCGAACACAAAGCAGCGACATTGTTACCAATAACTCTGCATTTGTAAGTTAATGTTTTGTGGCTGCAATTTTTTTAATCCCCGTTTAAGCTAAGCGACAGCTGCTCTGAAATTTGTTTTCTTAAGAGAATCATGTTGCAGTGCAATGAATCAGAGCTGGATCAGTGATACTGTACTCAAGGCAGTTGTTTACCCAATTTTCCTTGGTGACAAGTCAGGGGTTAATCTTATGACTCAGCCTGACAAAACAAGTCAGCTGGAGACAGAGCCAATTTTTTAAACTTGATTTCAGACAGACATGCCGTCAGCAGAGGAGCACTGAACTGACATGCACTTTGTAGCCTGAATTGTTTCCACTCACGACCCTGTACTGTGTGTCAAAAACAATAAGCTGCCCTTACTTAAAGTATATAAAGAGATAACGGAATCTACTGCAAACTGAAATACTGACCTAATAATAAACCAAACTACCTGTATAAGAATGCTCTTAAAGAACATTTTGACAGTAAGTTCAGTTGCGAATGAATTGTACGTTCTTGCTAAAACCAGCCTATGGCATGCACTACATTTCTGCCCAGAGCCACAAAGCAAACACACAATAAGCATATGTAACCCACCATCCAAATTCATTAAAAAAAATAACAAAACAGCCATAATTCCTCTAGGTTGCTGAAAATTGTTCATCCTACCACAGAAAAGACAAATTTCTAAGTGTCTCAATGGACAAGAGCCACCCTCTGGTCAAACACGTTCCATAACAAGTCTGAAGCATCGTTATACTTTTAAAAGGCCTTTTACTCACAATTTTATTATTTTAAATAGGTGTGTTCAAACACAACAAGCAGCAAAAAACATTCATAATTATTTATATCCAACTGTAAGGTGTAAGTCATACGTTCCCTTGGTGAGAGCTGGCTTCAATCTTTCTGAAAAATGGCAACTGGATATAAGCCCAAACCTGCTACTGATGGGACAACCCATCCTGTTCTTCATTTCTGGCTGGTTTCTCTGGGGCTGGGTTCACTTGCTACCTTTGGAAACGGGGCTCACACAGCTGCTCTATGAGGCTCCCCTCATCCCCACCCTGCACAAGGCTGGAAGTCGTTATCAGTTTCAACCACGTTCGAAGATGGAGCAGAAGTTTCAGAAGTGATAAAGTTCTTATCAGCTCCAAAAAACTGGCAACTGATGCAGAGGAGAGCCCAAGTGACACTGCACTGCAAGGAGGCAATGGCAGCAGAAAGGTACACACATACACACATCTAAATTCACCTCCAGCAACTTCTCATTTGGAAGAGACAGAAAACAAGTAACAAATACTAATTTAATTGATATTACACCTCATCCATTACTAGCCCATAGCAAAGGTACAAGTTTCTTTGTAGGTACGAGTTTCTTTGTTGCTTTTAGCAAAATACATTCCAGTTACCTACAGGGGTAAGGTAAAAAAACTAAAGTAAACGTTTGGTTTTAAATGAAAGTCACAGTTACGAAGCTCCTCTGAGGATTTCTCCACACAGTATTGAATTTCAGGATTTTTTAATACAAATATTTTACCAAAGTGGAAAGAATGAGGAAAAGGAGCTATATATCACATTCCTCAGAACTAAACGCGGACAGTGTATTTGAAGAGGTTTAAGAACTTGTTCGGAACACACGGCGGGTAATACCTTAACACTGTTCGAACTCATCGCTTCGCTGGGAAGCCGCTCGCGCACAGACCCGCGTCCGGGCCGCCCCGCAGCTCACAGCGGCGCCTCACAGCCGCAGCTCACGGCCGGCCCGCAGCGCCCCCCCGCCCTGCTGCCGGCCGCGCCGCGCTCTGGAGGCGGAGGCGCGACGGACGGCGCCCCCTGCCGGCCGGCTTTGGAACCACGCCCCGCCGCAGAGCGGGCGGTCGGGAACGCCGAGCCGCAGCGGTCTCAGAAGGCGGCCCGTCAAAATGTGGGCCGCAAGTTGGCCCCAGCCTCTATTTTCCCGCACTCGTCTCCCTTTCTTTTCTATTTCAGCTTGCTGAAATACAGGTTTTTTTTGCAAATGGAGTTGCTCTATCAAACCCTAATGATGTCACTGCCTTTGTGTGGCCCTATGGAAAGGCAGAGTGCAAACCATCACCAGCAGCCCTGGATTTTCGCACCACTAAATCCCACAAACACATCTCCCAAACACTGCAACTTGCCTTCTTTATGCATCCTCACCCCCCAACAAGGAGGTGCCAAAGATGGGAAGGATCGTTCTTCAACGATCCTTTTTAGTCCTTATCTATTGCGATAAAATACCACACTAATTTATGGTAATTAAAACATCTTCAGGTCAAGCAGGAGTTGTAGCAATTCCATGCAGCTCCTCCATGTAACAACACGAGCTGCAATTCAGGCATTACTTTCTCAGAAAGCAGCTTTATCGAACTGCACGGGTTCGATTCTTCCACGTGGATACATGCTCTAATTTACAAGCATCTAATATGCTCATTTTGATGTGTTGTGAAAATGTAAAAAAATCTACAAATAAATCCAAACACAACAGAAGAATATCTGCACACTTACATATACGTGCAAAGAATTTTCACAGGAGGTTTCTCAATAAAGCAACCTTAGATAATCTACCACAGTCCTGGAAACAGGATCTGACTGCAGCCAAAAAATGCTGCTAAGAGAGGGTTACATAAGTATCAGCACAAACCATCTGAACTCTCACAGCAGGACCTTGCAAAGGCTTGTTTAATGACAGCTAATTGCCTCTGACTTTATGTGCATAGCAAAGAACGGATGGGATGCAATAATCTGTGATCCGATCAATTTCAAGTCCCTCTCCTAAAAACATTATCCTTTGACTCAGATGGTAAAAGAATAAGCATAAAGCAGAAGAAAGACTGAACCATGAAGAAGCCACACGCTCTGCACTGGGTTATCCATAGGGGTTCGTTTGCTCACTTTTGTTACTGAAAAATGCCTTATACAACACCAGCAGCATCAGAGGCAGGGGTCAGACTTACTGACGTCTTTGTGTGCATTAAGTACTGAAGACAAGAATGACAGCTGAATGTGTCACTCGACTGCACAAGGCAATTCACAACACTCCAAACCAACTCTAAATGGTACTTCTTACATTTTGGCACCACAGCATTCCGTGGGAACGAGTCAATTAAAACAGAGCACCGTCACTTCAGCAGTGTATCTACACAGGCTGCTCCATGAGTTTTATTCAGTTGCACTTTTCAGAAAAGATCCGAAGACTTGGTAGAAACTACTCTAAGGAGGCTGCTTTACAACAGGCCACCTCAATGCACACTCAGCTTGTTAGTAGTGAAGATAATTCTCTGAAGAAAGTCCACTTGCTATGTGCTGTATTTTTTTTCTGTATTACTTTTAATACAATTCTAACATTTAAGATCTCAAAAATTGGGTTTCAGTTAAACAGAGCAGTGAATCATTTCCACCTGTTTCAAAAACACTCCTTTTAGCTCTGGGGAGGAACAGAAGTAAAACGAGCGCAGAAGGAAGTAAAATCTATTTTTCTTCTAGAATCTTCAGCCACCATTAGTATCTCCATAACACAGCTCTTAAAATATGCTTCCCAAGCTCACTCGAGCATGTTAAAAAAAAAAAAAAGACTGAAGTGTGTGGGAAGTAATTCTATGCATGCAAACCAAGTTTCCTCTCACTATACTTGATAAAGAATTCTTGCAGTGTATTAGTACACATGGACAGTGTGGCTGATATAAGGAACCTCTACAATCAACTTTATATCATACTGATTTTACTGAAAAACATCATGAGCTTCAATTCAGAAAGATCTATCGGAATATGGAAGAGGGTAGGTTTAGATACAAGGAAGAAATTATTCACTACTGAGGCAGTGAGGCCTTAGCACAGGCAGCCCAGAGGAGCTGTGGGTGCCCCATGCCTGAATGTGCTCAAGGCCAGGCAGGATGGAGCTCCAGGCAGCCGATCTGGTGGGTGCAGTCCATGTCCATAGCATGGGATGGTCTTTAAGGTCCACTCCAACCCATTCTGTGATCCTATGATATGGCTAAATAATGCCGTGCTTTTGCTCATAGCACATCCACAATTGAATTACCATCCCCTGGTGCCTTTCCAAACAAGCTGTAATGTTCTCTCTACATACTGAGAAGTTCTTTGAAAACACTGTCTGGCTCTGTGCTCCTTCAAAGTGACCACCGATGAGTTACAGTTGGCTCAAGCTACGTGATGCTATTAAAATTTATCGACTTAGTTACAGTAACTCCTACAATAAGAAAAACTCTCAAAATTTGGAATTTCAGAGGACAACCTGTCACTGAACGTTTAAAAAAATCTCTTCCTGTAATATAAAGGGCAGGAAAATATCGGATCCTAGTTAATAGCTTAATGTAGGCATTTGCATGTCAGCACAGAAAATGTTTTGGGGCCAATGACTTCATCACCACTTAGCTAACTTCAGATAGGAAAATTTAAAAATACATTTGCATGGTTACTTAGTTTTCACAGTCACAGTTCAGGCTCCAAGCTGCATCCTCAGAAGTAACTCAACAATTTATTATCACTTTTATGCAACTATTTTTACTTTAGGCTGTAACTGGAACATACGAAGAAAGGCAAGACTCAAAGCAAATAATTTCATAAAATACCACTTGTATCTCGAAGAAACAGAAACAAAGTAGATTTATAGAAATCGTTATTTCTTAAAATCTTGTTATTGGACAATTACCTAAGCATTATCTAAGAAATTAAATAAATCCATTGACACGGTAGCCCCATACCAACACAAACACACTGGAGAAAAATATCTCTAAGAAAATGAAATTTTTTAAAAATCCAGATCCTTACATTTTTTAAACATTAAATATGAACTATCTTTCCTGTGACTTTCCATGCCATAATCAGCACTACCTACTAGCTGAAACAACTTCATCTCTGCCACAATACACTGGCTTCTTACAAAGGCATGGCTAAAATAAGAACAGACAACAATCACATAATTAGTAACTCAATTTAGATTTCCTATGATCATCAGTTAAATTTAGTTTTGTGTCATCTGCTAGATGAAATATCTCATCGCACTTTTTTTGGTAATCCATCATCTCATTGCAGCGTAGTACTCAGCACTGAAAACACTGAAATGTTGAGGACCGGTGTCTGAAAAATGCAGCACAGCTATCTTTGATTATTCACAGTAACTGCACTTCACTGCTCAGATTGCTATCGTGTTAATATAAATAAAATCTAATCAGCATTTGGTTGTCTTCATTAAGAAGAAAAATAAAAACATCTGAAAAATATTGCTGCTTAAATTTAACGCCTAGTAAGAGAAATGAGATAAATTCTTCATTTGCTAAAGCGATCTCTTTACCTGGCTAATGCTACTAAACATTAAACATGCAAGTTTTATTACTTTTTGTGAATTACAGTAATAAATTACAAGGAAACTGCACTGCTATGTGTTTTAGCTTCTCTGAAATCTCAAATATATTTTTGTTAATCTAGCAGAAATCATCTGCTAGACTGTAAAGCCACCCTACATAACACAAAACTGTTAAAATGTAAATTGCCAAACTATTTTTAGCTGCTGCTGAAGGGCTGGGGTTGGGGGAGGGGAAAAAGAGAAGAAAAAAAGAAAGGAAAAAAAAAAAAAAGGAAGAAAAAGAATATTCCTGGCCTCGGGAATAATGATTTGAGGCATTGTGTTCATTTTGTTTATCAAGCAGCTATTCAGCCTCTAGTGGGGCCCAAGTGCTTATGCAAGCAAAAGCTTTTAAGAGTGCCTGCAGCTGCAATCCTGGCTTCCAGGTAGGCTGCAGGTTCAGAGCACAGCTGCCCCAGGCTATCCCCGCTATCGCAGCTCCATCTGCAAGTATGGTTAGAATAGGATTTCGGATCCAGGATTCGGCACACATCAACGTGAGCTGGGGGAGGGAGAAGGAGAAGAGAGGGAGGAGAGGACCGGGGAGATGCGAGGACTGGAAGACTCCATCCATACTCCAGACTTCATGCAAAATAAAAAGATCGGCCTCGTTTTGCTCCCGCTCTATTACTGTTGCCTGTGCAGTATGTGCTATTCAGCCTATCCGGCTTTGAGTTATGACTCATCCGAGTGCACCTGCGCCCATGTGTTAAGTACTGCCAAATAAAAGCCCAACACGCATTTACACAACAAAGAGATGTACCCCGCAAGGCAGCGCCGCTTCCCCCTCCCCTCCTGTTTGTTCTGAGCGGGAAGAAAAATAATTCTGCCCTTCACTTCACTGGGGATTTTTCACTTCACGTGGATCTTTAAATGCAGATTCATTTATAAACAAATTTTCTTCCTTTTAAGAATAAAGCATATTTAATACCGCAGAACACCCCTATAGCATTAGATTATCACAGCCATTAATGATTTTTCCACCAAAACCCTTCCAACCTTTTTCATCAAAGCCCTTTATTCTCGAAGGATAAATTTTCAAGCAAAGAGGGATCAACAAACTAGTTGCTTGAAAGCTTTCCTGATGCTAGGCTGAAGTTAGGAAAGGCTTAATGAAGGCTTTAAAATCCACCAGGGCTTCACAATGAACATCTGACTCGGTGATTTATGCATATTAATAACCTCAGTCCTACTGAGGCAAGCTGAGCTGTACATGTCCTCCGAATCTTAATGTCTTCAGCTCCACTGGGATTATTACAAATGTAAATTTCTAAGATTCTCAGCTATTAATCTCTGTCTGTCCTCCTGTTCAGCAACATAATGACTAATTAAACATCAAAAGACCTGTACAGGAGATCTTCTTTGACAGCTCCTGGCCCAGCTCTCCTCCCAAGAGAGGAATTCAAATGACAGGGACAAGTGGGTAGGAGCATATGAGCAAGCTACAAATCACTGCTATGAAATCTAAAAATTACACATCAAATGTGTATTTAGTCCTCAAAAAGCACTCCCAGTCGCCTAGCAGAGCTGTTCATGTCCAGTGGATAGCCTTCCTAACGACAACTTCAGTAATTTGCATCTCAGCTGAACACAGCCCACCTTCAGCCCGCTTTACTTAATCTAAGTAAAAGAATTGGTACTTACAGAAGAAGGCAAACCAGGGGGCACCTTTCTTACTTTCTTTGTCTGTAGGGGATCTGTACAGAGAAACAACACATTTCAATCTCTACACTATAGATGGAGAAGAATAACTAGCCACAGTTACAATGCAATTCTTACTATTTTAATTTAGGTGCTTTTTAAAAATTATTTTGTACAAATGAAATTTGTCATCAATACAAGAGGTATTTAAATATGTAACATACACACGTGCTTTTCTGATTTAACACTTGATAAACAATTGCCATTCTTTCCACAAGGAAAGCAGCTACCCCTGAGAACACCAATGCTGCACTCTTGAGAAAAATAAACTAACATTGTGAGATGTGTAATAAGAGAAGTGGACTGATCATCAACACACATTCTTTCCCTTTTCACATTTTTTAATGAATACATAAATGTAGAAAACTGATATAAATTTCTATAGCATTAAGAATATACTGAGGTTGTAAATAATAGCAAATCTAATGATGTAATTGTTTTTCTTAAGCAACAAATATAACTCAAATTTTCATCTAACAGAAGTTGGAAATATACCTGCTTCCTTCTATCAATAAGAATATTCACAAAACAAAAGTAGCCAGTGATTTCACTACCTAACTCTACAGTCTGAACCAGTCTAGTCACCTGCTAATAACACTAATCTGAATCGTATACATGCAAATTACAAGTTAACAGATGTTCTGAAAATGAATGTTACAATTTCTACAGCTGACCCACTGAGTCTTCAATTAAAACATAGGATTTCTATTTTTGTTTTAATTCAGAAGAGTATTATTACAATTTTAGCATAAGATACGACAAGATAAAAAATTACTCATTCCCAGGTGTAATAAATGCACAAAACTGCAGGTAAACATACTTGATGGATATATTTACTCTGATCATGCCATATGAGCTGTCTGAAAGGGAAGTGCTTTTTTGCAAGGTGTTTAAACTGCACACAGACTACGACCTAAAAGGGAACACTGGTTGATATCAATTAAGTTAAAGCAGCAAATTTAAAGAGAGTTTGTTGAAAACCCTGGATAAGCTGTAATTCAAATCTGCTTTATATTCTCAGACAGTAGTTTTATACCCTTTAACTAATCCATTAAAAAAAAACAAAAACCAACAAACCTAAAACAGCTATTTCACATATACACTCTCAAGCCCACCAGAAAAGATTCAAGATCTATTTTTTCCCTGGGATTTTGAAAATGCACTTTCATAGATTTGTAACATCCATCTTCTCATGTCCCAGGTTCCAGTTGGGCAGATTTAGCCATAACAGACAGAGGAATATTATGCTGCTACACTTTGAAAAGATTTATAGCCCTTGAGTTCCCCATTCAACAAGAAATATAAATAGGAGTACTACCCTGAAAACATTACACTTGCCTTCATTATGTGTAATTCAATGATATCTGGAGCTTAAATTCTGTACAGTTTGAACAATAATCTAATTAAGCTACATATTCAAGTATATAATAGAAATGTGACAATCTGGGCTAGGATTCTCCCTGTTATCGTTTCATACACCCCCCTCAACTTTCTGCAGATGTTACTGCCTCTGTCCAGCACCCAAAGTCATGCTGCAGCAGGCGCCCTGCTACCCACGGCCACAGCAGGTTACTGTTTTATTAACTTTGCACTGAACTGATGGGGGTAAACAGTGTGACAATAACACAAGTCTTTTCTATGAAAAGAAGCCAGCAAACAAAATATTTCACTGAAATTTCCTTAGATTGTTCTATCATAACAGATCTGAAGAGTGTCTGCATATACTAAGGAGCATGAATACTTCCAAAAATATTTCTAAAGAAAGGCAACCCCAGACTAAACGATGGCTGTCCTGACAACAGGTTAAATAAGCTGTATGAAAAAGCACCAATATGTAGGTATAGGCAAAGTTCAAAGTCACATTTTTATAACTCAAGGCTTAAAAAAAAGCCAACATGAAGCATGTTTAGGACTATTTCAATGCTTGCAGTTCGTAGTTTTTAGATAATACTAAAGTTATTTCAAGATTTGATGAAATGCCATTTTGGGTAAAGTATGTTTTAAGTTATATTGTTTCAGAAAGATAGAATATAACTGTTTCAGAAAGAAAGAATGAGTTTCTGTGCTACAAAGAAGAAGGAGCATTCAAAAAATACACAGAACTAGGGCACTCAATGACATAAAATGCTAACATGGAAAATATGGTAGCTTTTAAACTAGAATATCAGGTTACAGGGGTGGGTTTTTTGGGTTTCTTCTTTTGTTTTAACTTGCATACTCAGCTACTTGGGATATTCCTGTAGCAGAAATGATAGAACAGCTGGCTCATTCTTGGTTCTCTAATGCAGCAGAAAGTCCTTAGAGCTATGAAATATTACCAGTGACTACGACTGAGAAGAAAAGTTCTATTTATCAGCAAGCATCTCTACAGTGTAAATGCTCTTAAAGTATTGTAACTATTTCTAAGTAGGTTCTTTCCTGTCTGTTCTGCAAAGTAGCTTAACTTCAGGATAAACTACTAGTCTCCAATTGCTAGCAACTTTAAAGGCATGTTGAACCAATTACAATGAACTATGTATTTCCCTGAATAAAGTTACTTTTAGCATATAAAAGGATAATTGTTTCACTTTTGTGTCTTTCTCCTACTAAATAATGGTAATGACCTCAAGGTCAGGCATTTCCAGGAGTTAATGATGGCATGGGTTAAGGGCACTCAGCTGGTCATCAACTCCTATCCATCTGTCATTATTGCTTTTGCAATTAAGGGTTGTATTGTAGTTTCTTGTTTGTTTTATAAGCAACACCGATCAGTGTCGAATTCAAACTAGCACCTCAATGAAAATTTTAATAATTCTGCTCTCTCTTACAGCGTTCTGTTGTAATTTCAAGTGCTCAGTATACAGCCATCTCCAGTACACAGGATGAGCTGCCAAAATAAACCAAGTCTGCAGAGATGTGTCACAAATGAAAGTTGGTGTTACTCACCAAGAGCTGGCGAGTCATGAAGTGGTCTTCGGCGCTGATTTGTGCCGGAAAATGGGTAGTAGGTTGTGCCAGGTTTCCCCGAGGATGACAGCTGACCTGGACTTCCAAGTCCCATATCTGACCGGAGCAGGCTAGTCTGCAAAATATACAGAGGAGAAAAAAATTAAGCTCTGTAGCAATTAAGCTGTTAATACATCATGCTAACAAATTATTAAATGCATACAATATGCTATGTAGGCATTTACTGGGTTTTCAGTGAAGGCCTTTGAGTTCAGAAAATATCAGCATAATTCAGAAAGGAAGAGAAAGTTTGGCTGTAAGCCTCCAAACAACAGAATCACTTCTTTAAAGGGTCTGAAAGAATAATCCACAGTTGAATTGTTACCAAAAATCATAATACGTTGTTTAATTTTCCAAATAGCATCTAATATATTATACATTATAAAGATAATTGAGAAAAACTGCTCAATTTACAGCGTGACATCAGGTTTTAGTATGCACTTAGAAATCCAGTAACATTACATTCACAAAAAAAATGTAAGAAATATCCCCCACAAAATCACAAAGGCAAAAGAGATAACAGATTAGATTAACACAGAATATAAAACTTCATTACATTTTAAAAGCTTCTCCATGTTATTCAAACATATTTTGTTTCCTTTTTCCTTTTCAACTTCTGTGACACTGAAGTGAACGCTGGTGATTTATGAGATTATGTTTTTTCATGGGTGGTACCACGCTTAACTTTTAGTCCAACAATCCCTGGGTTGAAACCCAAAAGAAATCTTTTGTGAAGGAAACATAAACCAAGCAGTAAAAATGGACTCACTGGAGCTTTAACACTGAATGTTGCATACAGCTTTCCACTTGCACTAACATCCACAGCTAAATCTCTGTATTTTGCCTTTCATACACTCAGAATGCGAGTGCTTTAAGGTCACACAAACTATTTGATGTTCATTACGCAGTCCAGTCCTCATACACAGGAGAAGTAAAACATATGGCTGCTGGTTGGCAGGATAACAATCATGTCTGCCTACATTCAAACTGTGCTAGCATTTCAATCATCAGATGATGCAAGATAAAAACCACTGACTGGATTAACATTTACACCAAAACCAGCCTGAGCTGTCACCTACTTAAGTTTCCTCCTTTCAGCCCCACAGTTCCCAAGTTTTGTTTTCTTTCCTCCTCCACCCCATATGCTCCCAAAGCTGCAGCCAGGCTCTGCAGGCAGCACAGCTGCAGGCCCCACAATGGCAGCAACTGCTCAGCACTGCAGCTTCCCAGGCTGCAGCAGCTCAGCGTTGCATGCACACACCATTGCTTCTTGTTCTCCTCACCTGCCACATTATGGCCCAAGTAGGAATCTTGGACAATACTTTGTGAAAAGTGCTTCTTCTAAACCATCACTGTCAAAAAATAAAGACTAATGCTGTAAATTTGGTACTTATCTCAGGACTTCACAAAAAGTAAGATGATCTCCAGCCCAGGATTACCCAGAACTGAAGGAAAGTTTCCTCACAATAGCCCCCATGGAAGAAGTGCTGTGATAGCTCTCTCATGCAGCAGAAGCAAGGCCCCAGTGACAGACCAGAGATGTTGAGGTTGGGAGGGGCCTCTGCATACAGACCAAGTAAATCTTAAACTGTGCAACCCGTTATTCAGAAGACTCCTAGCCTACACTGTGTTTGGTAAAGAGTTTTTATTCCTCTCAAGTACAACAAACAACAACCACAACCAACCAAAAAAAGCCAAACCAACCAACCAAAAAGCACCACCCAGAAACCAGAACCCTCTTCTGCCATTTCCACCATCAAATGAGGCATCTGTTTAAAATTTCGTAATTGTTCCCAAGTCTTCCCAAATAAAATAAAAATAGATGTCATTACTTCATCTTATTGATTTTTCTGCCTGTCTGAACCAATTGAGAAGCAATATTGATTAGGACTGATCCTTTCCTAAGGGCATCTGATAAAGAAAGGAATACAGAAATACCTCTGAGGATAGCAGAAAGGCTTTGTATTACCAGCACCGAGCTCCTCCTGCCTAGCTGCCCCCAGCACCTGCACAGAGGCAGCTTGGTTACACAGAGTTTGCAGCATTCTCCATAGAGCACAGTCACTCTCAATCCGAACCTCATCTGCCAAGTACGAATCCAATTACTAAAGAATAATCAATGACTGGTTATTCTCCTGAACACTGCTGAGTTGGATTGCTCTTATAAATAAAAAGGCAGCGTCCTTAAAACTTTGCCTGTTTGGATTTTGTAAGGCATATTTCCAGCTTTGAAACAAACAGGAACTTATTTAAAACAGTATTCTCCCAAGGGAATGCGTGTTCAATAACTAATCTAAGAAAAACAAACCACACCCTAAAAAGACTTTTATTACAATTGACTAAGAATATAACAATCCCCATTCCAAAGATACTGGAGGAGAGAAAAGAGGTAAACATGCTGCTTTACTTTTCAAGATAATCTCTTTCAGAAAAAGCCGAAGTTTCGATAGCCTCAAGGCAAACGGCATGACCTGAGCCCAAAAATAAAGGCACATTTTAAAAAACAAAACAAGTACTAAGGGCTGCTATTTAGACAAACATTATACAGGGGTGCCTCTCCTGAAAGCTATTTTCAGAAAAATGAAATGCAACAAAGTCATGTACTCAACTGCTGAAATGGTGAGATGGAAGGAAGAGAATCGGATCTACATAGAAGGATGAGCAGCAGTCTGGCAACATCTCTGTATCTTGAAGCATCTTTGCCACAGACAACAAGTAAGTTTGTACTGCAGCTGCATTTATCTCCAAGCAAAGCTAGTTTCCTTTCAAACTAAAAAATTAATCAACCATATGCTTATATCAAAATGGTATGCCTGAGAGTTCAAAAGAAAGAGCTCCTCACTCAACACATTTTAAATGGTTTTAAAACTGATTCCTTCAAAGATTCAAAGAGAATACAAATAAGAAACAATTTGACTATTTTGGAAGCTTTCTTTTACACAGTCTAACTGTTACAGCCTCTACAATCCCAGTGGCACAATTTGATGCCAAAATACCACTCTGCCTTCAGTGAACTCTAAGGACACTGGCCAGCAGAGTTCTAATATGTTGGTAAACAACTCTTTGATTTCCTTGCTTTGACAGTAAAAAATTTCGACAAGTAGAAACCTACAGATGTCCTTATACAACACTCCTTGAGGGTCTCAAGCGTTTGGGTTATATGCAGATAGGAAAGCCAAGCTATGCTGAAATATATATGAGCATTTATTCATTTATTTTAAACAAATACTATCCATATGTTATCTTATTACATATTAAGTTCTACCATTTCAAAAATCTGTTATATACAGTTGGCTTTGTGATTCATTCCAGGAATCAGCCTTTTTAGTGGTTCAAATCTTGCTTATGTTTACTTTTAAAATGCAAACCTATTAGCAAATACTTTAAGAACTAAGATTCCTGTAGCAGACAAAGCCAAATTATGAAACAGTATGATCCAAACACAACTACGTGCCTTCACATTATTCATTCTTTTCTATCAAAAGAATAGCATGGTTGAGAATAAAAAGCAATAGCCCCTTATACGCAACCAATTACGACAGGGCTATTGTGTTGGCATAAAAATGCATTCTGTTCTGGAAATGAGAGTTCACAGAATCATACAAAAACCCAAGCTGGGAGGGGCTCACAGGATGTGATGACACACGGCCCCACACAGGACCACCTGAAAAATCAAACCCTATGTCTGAGAGCAGTGTCCACATGCTCCTGAACTCTGGCAGCTCGGGGCTGTGCCCTCTGCCCTGGGCAGTCTGTTCCATGCCCACCACCTTCTAGTGAGCCTTTCCTTACTTCCCAGCCTGGTTCTCCCAACACAGCTCCATGCTGTTCCCTCAGGCCCTCTCACTGTCACCAGACAGCAGAGCTCAGTGCTGCCTTCCACTCCCTGTGAGGAGCTGCCATAGGCCTCCCCTCAGTCTCCTCTGCTCTGGGCCAAGCAAACGTGGGGACCTTGGCTACTCCTGACACCTCAGACACTTCACCGTCCCTGATGGCCTCCTCTGGAAACACTGCAATAGTTTAACATCCTTACACTGTGTCATCCGAACTGGCACACAGCGCTCAAGGTGAGGCTGTGCTAGCAGTGGGACAACGGCCCCAGGCACCCAGCTGCAGCATCAGGCCTGGTGCACCCCTGCCCTGCTGCCAGCCATGCCCTTTTGGCTCACAGTGCACACTGATGACCAATGTGCAACTTGCGATATGGCAGAAACCCCAGATCCCTTTGCACAGGGAAGAGTTACAACTCCCCTCTCACCTCAATAAACTAGTCAACTAGTTTTTATTTTTCCAAGCTTTTGGAATTGGCTTCTTTTTCAAGAAGTTTATGCATTCGGTCCCAGTAGTGAGGCTCCTACTTAAGGGGGGCAAACAATCAAAGCACTTAAGTGTTTATATAGCAATTGGGGCTTAGATACATCATTTCACTACAGCAAAATAACTCAACAATACTCATCTCAATCCAATCCTCATTTCCTGACTAGCAGGCAGAAGGCAGCTGCACAAATTCCATGAAAGAGAGAAACTAGGACATACTTGCAGACAAACTCACTCAGCATTTCTCAGAATTATGCAGAACAGGCAGTAGAAGTGCAGCTCCTGTCTTACTGTAAGCCCGAAATACCGCAATAACAGAGCAGAAGCATTTTGTTGCTTTGATTGAACAAGATGATGGATGAAGACTTCAAGTATGCATAAAGTGTGTCCTGATAGTTTGTATGTCTTGCCTTATGAACACACCTGACAACATGCACACACTAGTTTAAATGAATACAGCAAAATGGAGAAGTCAAACTCTGCTAAACTTGCAAGGTCCCCCACTTAAATTGTGCATCTTGTTACAGCAACTTCAAAGGAAAAGCTAGCACAAAATTAAACATGGACAAATAATTGCTCTGTGAGATACCAGTGCAGCACAGAGGACTGGGACGCAAATAACCATTCACCTGAGTTCAACAGAATCCAGTTTAAGCCAAAAATACAATTAATACAGAAAATGTCCAATTTCACTTAATGTAAGTCCACAAACTTAGGCACCTCTAATGAACATGCACTCCAACATAGGAGCTGAATTTGGAAAAAATAACCAACACTGACATATAAAGTAAATTCATTTCAAATTTAAATTCCAGAGATATGTTTGCAATTATGAGTACGTCGTTAAAGAATCTCATCCTCAGAATACCATCAAATTGTAATGTGAAATAGCGTTACCAGTCTGAGAACAAAGGGACCTTGAATGAGTAATCAATAGCAACTGGCAGAAAATGAGGCATTAATTATGATCCTCTCTAGCGTTTTGTCTCAAACAAGGTTTCATTAAATATATTGTGCTAACCTGTACTTCTTCAAGCCATTACCAATAGATTTGATCCATTTTTCGTCTGTTTCAGGAGTAGAAACAAATCAGAATTAAAAAAGCAACAACAACAAAACGACTGAAGCATTATATGATAACTTAAGTATTTTTTCTTGATCAATTTAAAGGAAATCAGGGGTTGCTAATAAAACACCTCAGGAGAGGGTCCTCTAACAACACACTGATAATTGCAAACATATTCCTCATTTTAAAAAAGATACTTAGATCTTATAATCTCGATGTAGTCTCTTGAAAATTTAATTATCATCTCCTATACCTAAAGTATCATGCAGGTTTGAGAAGATAATGACAGTCATCCATCAACTGCATCCTGCCAGTGTAATCAGGCTAATCTAGCTCACTGGAGTAAAAAACAGCTACCTAGGGTACTAAACACTAAAGTGATGCAACATCATAAACAAAACAACAGATATTTAGTTCTACTGTCTTCCTAATTAACATTAACTCTGAAAAATACCAAGGTATCAATATATTGCTTATTCCACGTATATGCACTGCTACGGATAATCTGTTCACGTGCATGCAGTATTACTGAGATGGAGCACAGGAACAGAGAACAGTGAAGAAAACACCACAGGAAGAAGTTTATGCACATTTTTTAAGCAGTGGGAGCAGTAAAGATTAAATGTGAAGGGAAAGAAACATTCTGCATTTCCTCCACATCTAAACAACTTTAAAACACCCAATCAACACAACTATTTTAAATAAATACCTTCCTTCTCTTATGTGACAGTGGTTTCCCCACACCGATATCACATACTTGCAAGACTACAAATTCTGTCTTCCACTTCTAAAAGCAGCACCCTGCTGATGTCAGTGTCCAGTCCCTGAGGTTATGCTGGCTCAGCTTGTCTTTACTCATTCCCCCAGGCAAGGTATTTTTGCATTGCTCACTGCGTTCTAGCAAGGCATTACTAAGCACTGTGATTACAGGTCAGGCTCCTTCCCTTTGCATCTTTTCGCTACATTATGAAAACAATAATTTGAATGTCTTCCTTACTGTGACAACACAAAAGCAGGAGGTTTGGGGGGAGAACTGCAAAATGTCAGAAAAGAAACAGCTGAGGGTTTATTCTTTTTTTTTTTTTTCTTGTACAAGCCTTCTCCCTTCTCTCTCTGTTTACAATACACAAGCGTGATAAATCAATAATATAAAAGGCCTTCTGCTGAGTCTTATTTACAGAAGAGAGCTATAAAGGATATATAAGGTTCAAACTATCCTTGCACCTGCTTCTCTCTCTCCCTCTTCATTTTCAGCGAAATAATTCTAACAGATTTCACATGGCTTGTAGAATGCTTCATTTACATGGTGAAAAAGCTGTGTATCCCCTCTCCTACACAGTCAAGCACCAAGTTAGAAAATGTGTAAAATAATGAGGGTTCAAAAAGATACAGCAACTGTTGGGACTCAACATGCAAAACACGTATGTTTTCATATATGATCAAGTGAAAGGTAATCCCAACACAAGGCTAGTTAATGGACTGGCAAGCCCAGTGAACACTTATCTTCAGATAAAGTAGTGCTGTCCCATCTACTCCCAGTGAATGTTGTTATTCTTCTCCTCCTTTTCTTCAGAAACCTGTGGCATTAGAAGCACTATCATCTTGAAAAACACTCTGCTACACATTCAAAACCAATGCAAGATGGATGGCTTAGTTCCATGAAAGAGGAGTTAAAATGGAAAATCATCTTATTTCTTTCCATTCACTGACAATCTGTTCAAGCCCCACTCCTTGCCCATCTCAGGCAGTAACTGCTAAACAACAGGCTGCTTACGTTACTCTTAATTCTGCCTTCCCAGTTCCAGTTTTCATCTTGAAAGCAATAACCTCTGCAGGTGCAAAATCTGGGATGGAACGTTCTCTGAAGAAAGGGAAAGAAAATGGCAGCTCAGCCTGTTAGAGCAGTCAGAAACATAAAGAATAAACATTGCAAGAAAATCCCAAGGGCAATCTACCCCATTAAATCCAGCTACAGTTAAGAAAACTGAGCTAATCTTTCCCTTATTCTCCAGTAATACTGTAAATATGTCACTGAAATGCACCCAACTCTGAGGCAGGAGGAACCACATTCAGCAAATAAATTAATAAATTTGAAATTCTGCATTCCACGGTGTAAAATGCTTCTTACTTCCCTATACAGCAAGGTTTAAAATATATCTACTGATTTATAGGACATCTGTAACCTTCAACATAATCAAACAAAAATTAAAACGAGGCAAGGAAATCTGCTAATTCTAAATAGTGTGAGGGAAAGACAGGCAAGCATGAACACAAGTTACAATTTGTCTGCTTCTTGTAGATAGTTAAAATGATTCCTCCCAAAGCTGCTTCTCCTTTATAAATAGCATCCCTCAACCCTGCTGACTAATTCCCAACACCTGCTACCCACTTTGTTCAAGGGGATGTCTTCCCTGATTAACTTCAGGTGGACACCTCTAGCTCTGGAAAAAGAAATTGAGTTTATGCCCAGTACTTTTTTAAAAAATACTTTCTAAGAAGGTTCTGCCTGCAAGCAGCTCCCTATCTGCTGAGAGACAGATTTTCCCAGCAGCACAAGCAGTAATTTGCTTCTAATTAATCATAATCAAGAGAAAGTAACTTGATTTTACTTGAGAAGTAAAAGGAAGCAAAATAAAACTCATGCTTTTAAAATATATCTCTCTCAGCACCTCCTCCTTTTAAGAAAGTATCAGCTACAGCATCCAGGGTTGCTACTTTAGTTAACACTGTGTCAGCTTCCTTCAGAAGATGCATTTCTAACAGGCCCGTAGCTCAGACTGGAAAATCTGCTTTGAGAGATTCTTGATGTCAAAGGTGTCAGAGAAGAAGAGATTAAAAAGAAAATTTACAAAATAAAATCAGTTTGTTGGCATTTAAGTTATTTGGTACTAACTCTCCTCCCCCCTCCCATACTTAAATATGTATGTATATATATACTTCCGTAACTCAGTACTGGATATAAATAGGCATTAAGGCATCTCTACAGATCCTTAAAAGAGGCAGGAAGGACCCACTTGCAGCCTTTTCTAAGGCCACACAGATAAGAAAGGCCCAGAACACCATGTACTTTTCTGCCTCACTCGAAAAATCCATCTAAAACATCGAGGAGGAAAAGCTTTCTTGTTTAATAGACACTTCAGTTTTAAAAAAGAGAATGCATTTTGTTTCCACAGCTGATGCAATCTGACAGGTTTCATTAGCACTACAGTAAATTCTAATACATCTTCTTTATTTCATTACAAAATGGGAACCCCTCTGTGGCATATGTGCTATTTTATAATTAGATTTACAGCCTACATTTTTTTTCCTTATTATATATTTCCTTATACATTGAAATGTATATTCTGCATTTTTAAATCTAAAGCAACTACTGATTTATTCCACTACCAGCCATTTAGTAAGAAAAAAAAAAAAAAAAGCCCAATGGGATTTGAAACACCCCAGCCATGTGCCTAACAGAGAGAATTACCCAACCTCTAGTGTCCCTTGTGCCGCACCATTACTTCCTGTTCTCAACTGTGGTCTAAAGGTGCCTATTTCTCACTCTTAGTATAACTATCTGAATTTTTGTATTAATCTGAAGCCTTTAATTAGTTGTTTGTTTGCCCCACAATACCACAGGAGCAGAAGGCACAGCCTCAGCCAGAGTTAACTGTCTGATCACTTCTCCCAAGGAAGACAAGTAGGGTCAGAGCATTAGAGATGAGCAATTAAAAAGTTTCAGGTACGAACAGAATTCCCACAGAAAGGAATCAGAACTCCTGAAACTTCATAAACGTGCATAAGAGAAAAGTGCATTTCTCAAGTTTGCACATCAGGTCACCAGGAAGAAACTAAGAACTGATCATCAGAGCGATGGAGAAACATCCGACGTATTTGTTCTCAACAGTTGTCCAACATCTAGGGCCTACCATGCCTCGGCATACAAGGGCTGCTCCAAAAGTAACACCTCCTATTTTATTACACGGGCACATGACATCAGAGGCAGATGTTGGTGGTATGACAGCAGAGGCTGAACCTTCCCACCAATATGGAATATTCATTACATGTTGCTGCTGTCTAACAGATGGCAGCAGAGGGGCAGTCTGACAGAATGGTGTCTGACTGCAAGTGCACACGAAGCAAAGGCATAGAACTGAATTCCTTCGTGTGGAAAAAACTGCACCCGCTGACATACATCAATGCTTGCTGAACCTTTAAGGAGCCCAAGCAGTGGATGTCAGCACAGTAAAGTGTAAGTGGTGCGTTTTAGTGGGTCACCTCTGCTGGTACACATTGTTAGCAACATACGCTGTTGTTCATTGCTGACAAAAATGCATAGCTAGTGGTGGTGACTCCACTGAGTTACCAGTCGAGAAAGAATGTTTTGTAGCTGAGAATCTGCTCTATCAAACAGTGTTATTGTGCTCTTTGTATACGTTGCAGTTTCCGTGGAAATAAATAGGAGGCATTACTTTCAGAGAGACCTATCCATAAAGCCGCGGTGAAGCATGATAGTGACATGGTGCAACAGCCCTTGTATTAGAGTAAGGGACCACTAGAAAGCTGGCTAAGCATTCCAGGAGCACCTGCAAAGACACATGCTGCTGTTCGAGGGCTACACTTGCAAATGGAGAAATTTGTTTGGAAACTTTCATACACATGTGAATAACAGCCACATTTTAAGCTGTGATTTGTGAAAAACACCCTTTTCTTCCTCAACTCGCATTTTAAGTAACATCTCAGCTGCCACATACCAGCATAGCAATATTCTACCCTAGTATTCACAATCACTCATTTTTTCACCTTCAACTTTTTTGTTCTTAAAAAAAAACATGCATTTTGAATTATATTTTTCATACTGTTTGCTTTTCCATTTGTCAGTATATCTCATTTTTGCTTTGCATGTATTTTCATACATACTTATCTCCCAATGTACTCATGTCTGCATGCTTCTTCTTCCATCCTACTTGACACTTAAAAAAAAGAGTCAAATCTTCTGCGTTCTCCTTTACCCATCTTACAGTTATGTAACTTAAATATATAAAGAATACTTTTTGAGTTTGTGCTATTCAGAATTCTATTCCCTTTTCCTCATGCAGCAAGCTAGTAACTACATCCTGCATTGGATACCTGCTTTCATTCTGCCTCACTGCTTTACCAGGAACACAAAGTCTGCCATTTTTGCCTACGCACATTATGAGCAAGTTTCTATGTTTCCTCTAGACAACTCAAATTTGTCATCAGAATAGCCAGGCAGCAAGCAGCAATGCTAGAAGTTTTTCAGTATGTGCCTTATTTTCAGTTGCAGTTGACATTATACAGTCTCCAGCTTGTGACTCATATACAGCCTTGTTCAAAGGTACTGCTTCCCATTAACTAGATCTTTTAAAAAAGAAACAACCCTACTTACTTCATCTAGGGAGTCAGAATGAAATATTTACGTGCCAAAGGCAATTGCAGCAAACGGGGGGAAAATGTGAGAACACACATTATCTGATTGTATTTTATTCTTTACGTTTTCACATTTTTATCTTGGTCAAAATTGCTCTCTGTATTAATTTCTGATAGACAATAATTTCACTTTCAAGAGTTGCTCTACTTTTATAACGCTCCCTTGTGTGAGATGTGGGAGAGCCCTGTGAGATACTAATTTCTGTGGGATTGTAGTGAGTAAGGACTGCTCTTTAGGTTTTCATTCGATCAAATGACTTTAAAGTCTTTTCTGAACTTGAAAGAGGCTAAATTTGCCCCTGACTATACAAATGCCAAGAAACACGCACTTGCAAACATATCTTTTGCCAAAGTCATCTGTTAAATTGTTCAAAAAATAGGTGCTAAGGACACTGGTTTACTTCCAAGTTCTTGAGTGCATCTGGTAAGACACACTTTCTATACACAAAGAACCTTTTGCTTTTTTTTTCCCAGCGTGTGAAGGATGTTAAGAACCATCAACTTATATTCATGAAAAACTGAATTTATTCTTCAACACATGGCCAAGTCTTGCAGACAAGATGCAACCTTTAAAGTCTCACATTCAGTTGCGATGAAAGTTATAATTAAATAAACAACCACAAAGGTCATGGTTTTTCAAAACCAAACAAAAACAGTATGAATTCCCACCGCTCAATACCTACACCACATTAAATTCTGCAGTATTTTTTCAGCACAAATGAGTCAGGCATACAGAGATTTAGCTCTGAGCAGTATGAAAATGACAAAATGCTCAATGTCGAATCAGAACAAAGATGGCAGATGGATGAGTTCGTTCCAACTTAGATTCAAAGAGAAATCAGCTATTTATTTCTCCGAGGTACTGTTCAAGTAGCAGCATATATTTAAAGTAATTTATGAAACACTAAACATGCCACTAAATCTGTCTTAACATTTGACTGAAGCTTGTATTTTGTTCCCGATAAACAAGAAATTGGGAAATCCTGAGAAGCTATCTGAAATTATGTCTTAATATGTTTACTTGAACTATATTCCCATAAGGAACACTAAGTATGGTGCTAATGTGCATAAAATGTTACTGTCATACTGCAAAATTCAGGCTAATTTAATAATGCTTGATGTGCCTTACATCATGTTCCAATGATGTAATAATGTGCTGCTAAATGAGTCACCTCACATTAACTTCACAGCAATAGCAGAGCTGACAGCTACTGAGGAAAGCAGAGTAGCAGTATTACTGGAAACACTGATGGACCATCTTTCTACTGGATTTTTTTTTTTGCCCATCCAAAATACAAAGAATTTGAAGAATTATTGCCAATAGATGTAAAATGTATATATTAATAGCAGCCAGAATTGAGTTAGAAAAAAATAATCTACCAGTAGTGAATGAAATATGAAGCATAAATGCTTCACACACACTTTACTCAGTACTGTATATTTCACATTGCATGAAATAGATGTGTGCATTTCATACACTGTGTAGCGGCATACATTTCATACAGAATATGTTTATAATTTTACTTCATAAGTGAAATGCATTTAGCCAAATATAATTCACAGTTCTTTCCAACAATCACGTATTTTGCAGATTTATTCTTCATTAAGCTTTTTTCTAAATGGGTTTTCGTAACACTTGAAATGCCTCATCACCATACAGAGCACACAGATCAGGGAGTTAAAAAATGAAGTTAAGATAAATCTGCCCATAAAAAGGTTATATTTTAAACAAAATCTAACGAATGCTGGTTCTTGAGTTCTCTGCTAACATCCACTCTTTAGCAATCATTTTTTTCCTCACACTGGATACTATACAATTTGAAATCACTATGAAGGGATTACAAATGTTTTATTTCCACCTATCAGGAAATCCATACTGTCTACTTTTTATGCACAATGTCACAAATAATTTTCTATCTTCAGCTTAATTATGCTGACCACCTTACAGCTCCAATGCACACAGTGGAGAAACTAAGGAAAGAAGGACAACTACAACAGCTGAAGACACAGCATAGCTGTTATAAAACAGCAGTTTGGAGCACACAACCAGTGTGCCAATTCAGGCTTCTCAAGCAGACCATCAGCAACCAAACATGTTAGAGATTGGATGTTTGTTATGAAAAAGGCAAACACAAGATGGCAAACATTAACAGCATGGTGAGGAAGTCATAAGAAATGGTAAGGCCTTAGATGGGGTACTCCATCTAGTTTAGAGCACTGAAATCCCCCTGGGATGCAAACCTACCAAGGAACATCCAAAACAGAGCATAAGCTTTTCTAGCAGCATTTCAGTGTGAGACACTCTTACATATACTCTATTAAAATGAAATAAAGAGATCTGATGTAAAATCAACTCCATTTATGTTATGCTGTTAGATTTTCAAAGGGCTCCTCCATCATCTTAACCTCGGTTTACAACCTCTGCAGACTCGACTATGTGAGGATCTGGGACAATGCAGTTGATCCTTTATTTGGATTGTCAGAACAACATTTTGGGATTGCTTTTGACCTTCATCCTTGTGGTCACTTTCCAACACCGTAAGCAAGAATAAGAGCT